>NC_086324.1:135856987-136156987 GCF_036172605.1 Pelobates fuscus | reverse complement strand
AGAGCCTCTTCAGCCCTTCATTCGCGATCCACCAATCAGGCTGCAACTCCCCAAGCCCATCCGGGCAGTGTCCTTCGATAACTTTGCTGGCGCAGGAAACCTGGCAGCTGGGACAAAAAAAGAAAACAAACAAACATACAAACAAATAACCAACAATTAAGGCCTACCATCCTAAAGGGGAGAGTGGGTGGAAAAATGCACCACCAGAATCCCTCAGCTTTCCTGCAGTGGTCTGGTGAGTTCTCCCAGAATTCCTGGCATTTAGCTCTGTCACCAACATTGTAACAATTTTTGTTACCATGCCAAGCTCTCCGGGCAGCAGTCATGCTCCCCCTCCATAATCAGTCTGGGGGTTGGCCTTTTTTGAACAAAATAAATTGTTAAAAAATTGCTTCAATTGTTAAAAAAAAAAAAAAAAATTAAATACTAAACAATAAAATGGAAAACACGATTGTAATGCTTCTTCTCAAATATAGAATATATCTCAACAGGAGATATTACATTAAAAGAATAAGATAAATTAAAGTATTTTATTTGCTATATATTCAGTTATGAGAATCATTCACCAATTCATCTCCCTGTCTGTATACAGATCCTTCTATAAGTTCATACATGTCACCCCATTGTCACCCCTGCTCATGCTTGTGCAGCTCAAATGATCCATTGGTAGGCACTGTATTTACCTTTATCATGCAGATTCGGGCTACACAAAAATGCTAATGTCAGTAACATTATTAGATAAATCCTTCTTAGAAATAAACTGATATTTTCAAAGAATTAACATTAAAAAAGTAAAAACAAAAACCAAACAAAAATAAAAAGCAAAAACAAGAAACTTAATGGACTGTCTTAGTGATGCATGTCTTTTCTTTTTACTACAAAGTAATTTAAGCATAGGTGAGTACACTACTAGGATAGTGCCTGCTACTACTCCAGCAACAAACTGATAGATATATACAGTTGCAAGAAAAAGTATGTGAACCCTTTGGAATGATATGGATTTCTGCACAAATTGGTCCAAAAATGTGATCTGATCATCATCTAAGTCACAACAATAGACAATCACAGTCTGCTTAAACTAATAACAAAGAATGAAATGTTGCCATGTTTTTATTGAACACACCATGTAAACATTCACAGTGCAGGTGGAAAAAGTATGTGAACCCTTGGATTTAATAACTGGTTGAACCTCCTTTGGCAGCAATTACTTCAACCAAATGTTTTCTGTAGTTGCAGATCAGACGTGCACAACGGTCAGGAGTAATTCTTGACCATTCCTCTTTACGGAACTGTTTCAGTTAAGCAATATTCTTGGGATGTCTGGTGTGAATCGCTTTCTTGAGGTCATGCCACAGCATCTCAATCGGGTTGAGGTCAGGACTCTGACTAGGCCACTTCAGCAGGCGTATTTTCTTCTGTTTAAGCCATTCTGTTGTTGATTTACTTCTATGCTTTGGGTCATTGTCCTGTTGCAACACCCATCTTCTGTTGAGCTTCAGCTGGTAGATAGATGGCCTTAAGTTCTCCTGCAAAATGTCTTGATAAACTTGGGAATTCATTTTTCCTTCGATGATAGCAATCCGTCCAGGCCCTGACGCAGCAAAGCAGCCCCAAACCATGAAGCCCCCACCACCATACTTCACAGTAGGGATGAGGTTTTGATGTTGGTGTGCTGTGCCTCTTTTTCGCCACACATAGTGTTGTTTGTTTCTTCCAAACAACTCAACTTTGGTTTCATCTGTCCACAGAATATTTTGCCAGTACTGCTGTGGAACATCCAGGTGCTCATGTGCAAACTGTAAACGTGCAGCAATGTTTTGTTTGGACAGCAGTGGCTTCCTCTGTGGTATCCTCCCATGAAATCCATTCTTGTTTAGTGTTTTACATATTGTAGATTCGCTAACAGGGATGTTAGCATTTGCCAGTGACTTTTGTAGGTCTTTAGCTGACACTCTAGGATTCTTCTTCACCTAATTGAGCTGTCTGCGCTGTGCTCTTGCAGTCATCTTTACAGGATGGCCACTCCTAGGGAGAGTAGCAGCAGTGCTGAACTTTCTCCATTTATAGACAATTTGTCTTACCATAGACTGATGAACAGCAAGGCTTTTGGAGATACTTTTATATCCCTTTCCAGCTTTATGCAAGTCAACAATTCTTAATCGTAGGTCTTCTGAGAGCTCATTCACATCAGGCAATGCTTCTTGTGAAAAGCAAACCCAGAACTGGTGTGTGTTTTTTATAGGGCAGCTGTAACCCACACCCCAATCTCATCTCATTGGACTCCAGTTGGCTTACATCTCACTGCAATTAGCTCTTGGAGATGCCATTAGTCTAGGGGTTCACATACTTTTCCCACTTGCACTGTGAATGTTTACATGGTGTGTTCAATAAAAACATGGCAACATTTCATTCTTTGTGAGTTATTAGTTTAAGCAGACTGTAATTGTCTATTGTTGTGACTTAGATGATGATCAGATCACATTTTATGACCAATTTGTGCAGAAATCCATATCATTCCAAAGGGTCCACATACTTTTTCTTGCAACTGTATTTATATTAAAGTATAAAAAATGTTAAGTAATCAGAGGTTTTCTGAAAACCAAAATAATAATATACAATTCAGGAATCCACTTTAGAGGTTACATGGGCTGCTGTTAGTTTAGCCGGCCATACACAACACAAAATAGAAAACAAGAAGACCACTCGGAAACTTGTCCAACTGGTCAGTTCTGATCAATTTAAATCAGACCCTGAACCAACAAAGGTTCTCATAATCTTTCCAAATGATTTATCTGCAAATGTTCCCCAAGACTTAAACAGTGACTTCTGTAGATAAATCATTTGTAAAGTGGTTCTAACAGTATTGAATCACATCACATTGTGGAAGGAACCACAATGTTTTAATGCAGAGTTAAACACACCTTTAGAGGTGTTTTTCTGTAAGAACTGAGTCTGACTCTGTCCTCAATCACAGTGGTGATTTGCTGTGCTTTCCTATGTGGAAGCATTAAATTAACTGAGATTAGCTGAGATCATCAATCTTGAAGATCTCAGCCAAGGATGCGAGGAGGCAACACAGAGTTTGAGCAGGGAGGGCTGAAAGTTAAGTTAAAATGTATTGTATACTGCTTGTGGGAGCAATAACCTTACCAGTTAGCAGGACACTATTGCAATAAGAATATGCACTTGTATTCCTAATATTATAGCGTTCCATTAACATTCAATTTTCTCTGAAGATTTTTAAGCATTGCATTTTGGATGTTGACCTTACGAACTTTGAAATAAAAGCCCTCTATTTCTGTTTATTTAACAATTTGTCTTAGACTTTATTTCCTTTTTTGTAGCTATTTAAGTACTATTGCTATTTTGATCTTAATAGCGCCTTTGTAGCTAGCCGATATTCATGTTTAATACCATAGAGAAAGACATTTTTTAGCCTGCGTGATTTTTTTTATTATTTTACTTCCATGGGACTCTAATACCATTTACGAAGAAGAAGAATGCTGTTTCAGTTATGGTGATACATTTATCTATTACTCCCTATTCGGGTTTCCTCTATACATCCCTTAGCTGTATATATATTGACTTTTATTTTGACTATAAGCTTTTGTTATATTTTATTCTG
Organism: Pelobates fuscus; assembly: GCF_036172605.1. Lineage (NCBI taxonomy): Eukaryota > Metazoa > Chordata > Amphibia > Anura > Pelobatidae > Pelobates > Pelobates fuscus. The sequence goes on along the minus strand of NC_086324.1, from coordinate 136,153,362 downwards.
TTTTCTTTTCATTCATTCTAATATTTTATAAAAAGTTCTAATCTAAGAATATATTCCCACAAATGTGTGGTTATGCATGTTTTTATTTATTTGCACTTGTCATTGTAAAACATAATTTCAACTATTTAACCTATTTTATTTGAAGGCTTAGCATTGTTGTAGTGCCATGTATGTGTGTAAGTATATCAATTTCACTTTAAGATGATTACCTCATTTAACCCAGGATTAAATATGAGTAATACAAGTATGGGATTTAAATAATTGTATGCCTGACTGTATTAAGCCTCTAAAGAAGTGAACGTATTTGTCTACAAAATGCAAAAGGCTTTCCAGTAATGCATCACTGGAACTATGTCTAAGGTCTTTTTAAAGATGACATCGTGGACCTTTTTGGTTTGGAAATTATACTAGGTATATTCTTATAGACTAGTGGGATTTTTGTTTTCTTTATTCAGTGTTCACGTGCTCTCACATTTACTTCTAGTAACCTTTAACACATGCTAGTACCTCGGTATGTGTACATTTTCTGTTTCTTAATTTTTATTTCCTAATGGAATAAGAAACACTGCTTTTTGTTCCAATTTTTTTGAGTTTTATGTTATTTAATTTTTTTAAAAAAATATTTCATTTGGGTGATACACTCTTCACATATCTACTTGTTTGTGATACACATATCTACTTGTTTATTTCTTTATGCACCTCTTCTTTTTTTTTTCATTTACCTTGATTAAAGGGACACTCCAGGCACCCAGACCACTTCTGCTCATTGGAGTGGTCTGGGTGCCAACTCCCACTACTCCTAACCCTTAAGTGTAATTATTGCAGTTTTTTATAAACTGCAACAATTACCTTGCAGGGTTAACTCCACCTCTAGAGGTCTCTTCCTGGTCCATAGCCTGTGCTAGAGCGTCACTGGACGTCCTCACGCTGTGTGAGGACCTCCAGCGTAGCTCAAATCCCCATAGGAAAGCATTGAAATTCGTTTTCAATGCTTTTCTATGGGGAGACCTAATGCGCATGCGCGGAATTGCCACGCATGCGCATTAGGTCTCCTCGGCCGGTGGGCGGGATCAGTCTCGCCCGCCGGCCGATGGAGCCAGTAGGAGGAGTGGCGCGGAGGAGGAGACAGCGGCGAGGGACATCGCCGCTTCCTCAGGTAAGTGACTGAAGGTTTTTTTTTACCCCTTCAGTAACCGGGGATTGGGGGGTGGGAGGGAGAGGGACCCTCCAGTGCCAGGAAAACTGATCGTTTTCCTGGCACTGGAGTTTCCCTTTAATGAGTTTCTGAATTCTTGCCCATAGAGGTCTTTTTTATTTATTTATTTAAACTACTTTTAATTTGGCTGGTTCTGAGATTGATATTGATTAATCATTACTGATCAGTAGAACAAGTTCCTAGGAGATATTCTTATCGTTGCTACCTGTGTATTTTTGCCGTCACTGAGAAGCAAAGAGCAGAAGATAATTCTTCATAACACAATGATCAGTCTGCACCTCAGTCTGCACTACTCCAGACCTGTCATTGCTAGATCATGCATGCTGCAGGGAGTGAGGGCTAAATTCCATTGGACAGAAAAAGCTTATGTCTTGTAACTGCATAGTATTTTGCCATAGAAGTTATGGAAAAGTTGTCATTTCATTTTCAGTTTAAAGGGACACTCCAGGCACCCAGACCCCTTCTGCCCAAAAGTGGTCTGGGTGCCCCTTAACCCTGCAAGTATAATTATTGCAGTTTTTATAAACTGCAATAATTACCTTGCAGGGTTAAGTCCTCCTCTAGTGGCTGTCTATCAGACAGCCACTAGAGGGACCTCCGTGTTCTTAGAATGCAAAAAGTGTTTTAAACAACACTGGATGTCCTCACGCTGTGCATGAAGACCTCCAGCGTCGCCGGAATCCCGATAGAAAAGCATTGAATAATGCTTTCCTATGGAGAGGTCTAATGCACGTTCACGCTGCCATTGCCGCGCATGCGCATTAGGTCTCACCCGGTGGCTAACGTTGGCTGGGGAGGAGCGTGGGCAGAGATATGTTTTCTTGGCACTGGAGAGTCCCTTTAAGTTTATTTTATTTTAATAGAAATTAGAAAGAGAAGCCCTTGCTGACAGGCTGAGAGAAGTTAAAACAACTTAATGAAACATAGAAACATAGAAACATAGAATGTGACGGCAGATAAGAACCATTTGGCCCACCTAGTCTGCCCAATTTTCTAAATACTTTCATTAGTCCCTGGCCTTATCTCATGGTTAGGATAGCCTTATGCCTATCCCACGCATGCTTAAACTCCCTCACTGTGTTAACCTCTACCACTTCAGCTGGAAGGCTATTCCATGCATCCACTACCCTCTCAGTAAAGTAATACTTACGGATATTATTTCTAAACCTTTGCCCCTCTAATTTAAGACTATGTTCTCTTATTGTTTTTCTTGTTTTAAATATTGTCTCCTCCTTTACTGTGTTGATTCCCTTTATGTATTTAAATGTTTCTATCATATCCCCCCTGTCTCGTCTTTCCTCCAAGCTATACATGCTAAGTTCATTTAACCTTTCCTGGTAAGTTTTATCCTGCAATCCATGAACCAGTTTAGTAGCCCTTCTCTGAACTCTCTTTAAGGTATCAATATCCTTCTGAAGATACGGTCTCCAGTACTGCGTACAATACTCCAAGTGAGGTCTCACCAGTGTTCTGTACAATGGCATTGTCAGGATCGGGACAGGGATCCAACACGCAGAGTACAAACAGTAGCCAGATACGTATACCGGACCTTAGAATGGCCGGACTAACGTAAGTAGTACAGTATAGAATGGTCAAAGACAAGCCGAGGTCGAGGGTAACAGAAGACAGGTAAGCGAGAGACAAGCCGAATCAAGGGTAACAGAGATAAGCAGAGTAAGGTAAACAAGCCGGGTCAAAACCAAAAGGGATAATAGAATACACAAGCACTGAGTGACTAGAACAAGCTAGAACCACGACAGGGCAATGAGCTAATGAAAGAAGCTCTGTTAAATACCCTGTTCAGAGCAGTAACCACGCCTCCAAGGCGTCCTGATTGGTCCTGCAGCCATTGACTGACAGGTTGTTCCGGGGGAGTGTCCTGATGACTACTTCCTGCCTAGATGCTGTAAAAGGCAGTCACTCCCTCGCGGCCGGCCTAGCATGACCGGATAGACCGCGGGGAAGGGAGCCATCAGACCGTCTGGATGGAGGAACAGCTAAGTCTCTACCTCTTTCGGAGGTAGAGACCACAGGTACCCTGACAGTACCCCCCCTCTCAGATACGCCCACCGGGCGGAATGAACCGGGACGAGATGGGAAGCGAGAGTGATACGCCCTGCGGAGACGGGGAGCATGAACATCCTCCTGAGGTACCCAACTCCTCTCCTCAGGACCATATCCCTTCCAATCAACCAGATATTGTACTCTCCCCCGGGAGATTCAAGAATCAATAATAGAGTTAACCTCATACTCCTCCTGACCCTCCACCTGAACGGGGCGAGGAGGGGCTATTGTGAAGGAAAATCTGTTACATATGAGTGGTTTCAGCAATGAAACGTGAAACGAGTTCGGGATGCGTAAGGTATTAGGAAGAGCTAAACGATACGCAACTGGATTGATACGGGTCAGCACCCTGTAGGGTCCAATATAACGAGGAGCGAACTTCATGGAGGGCACTTTTAAACGGATGTTCCTCGTGCTCAGCCATACCCTATCACCTGGAACAAAGACCGGGGCCGCCCTTCTACGTTTATCAGCGTGTTTCTTGACCAACATAGAGTTGTGCACAAGGATTTGTCGAGTTTGATCCCACAACTTCCTCAAATTGGCAACATGAACATCAACCGACGGCACCCCCTGGGAAGGGGAATCCGAAGGAAGAATAGACGGATGAAAACCATAATTCATGAAGAAGGGGCTTGAATGAGTAGAATCGCAAACGAGATTGTTGTGTGCAAACTCCGCCCAAGGAATCAAACCGACCCAATCATCCTGGTGTTCAGAAACAAAGCATCGTAAATATTGTTCAATTTTCTGGTTGGTACGTTCAGCAGCTCCATTAGACTGAGGATGATAGGCAGAAGAAAAGTTTAATTTAATACCAAGTTGAGAGCAGAAGGACCTCCAAAAGCGGGAAACAAATTGGGAGCCTCTGTCCGATACAATTTGAGAGGGTATCCCATGTAGGCGAAAAATCTCCTTAGCGAATATCTCTGCCAATTCGTGAGAAGACGGGAGTTTAGGCAGGGGAATGAAGTGTGCCATCTTAGTAAACCTGTCAACCACGGTGAGGATAACAGTCTGTCTTTTAGAGATAGGTAGATCGACAATAAAGTCCATGGCCAAACAGGACCATGGTTTTTCTGGAACCTCCAAGGGGTGCAGGAATCCACATGGAAGCGTATGGGGTTGTTTGGTTTTAGTACAAACTTCACATGCAGCGATGAACTCCTCAATATCCCTCCGTAAAGCAGGCCACCAGAAGTCCTTAGAGATCAACGCGTAAGTTTTGCGAATACCAGGATGTCCCGCCATCTTGCTATTATGTAAACACTGTAAAAGTTCCAGTTGAAGAGCAGGAGGAACGAAATGACGGCCCGCAGGAGTCTGTTTAGGTGCTAGATGTTGCAACTTAATGATCTCGGCCAGTAATGGAGAATGAATCCTGAGATTCGTATTAGCAATGATATTGCATTTCGGAACTATAGAAGAAAGAACTGGTTCAGGTACAGTAGAAGGTTCATATTGGCGAGATAATGCATCGGCTTTAGAGTTTTTAGAACCAGGTCTGTAAGTCAGTACATAATTGAAGTGAGTCAGGAATAAGGACCAACGAGCTTGTCTAGAGGATAAGCGCTTAGCCTCCCCAATATAGGACAAGTTTTTGTGGTCCGTCAAAATCGTAATAGGGTGTAGGGTCCCCTCCAACAAATGTCTCCACTCCTTTAAGGCTTTAATGACTGCTAACAGTTCCCTTTCCCCGATGTCATATCTGCTCTCAGGCCCAGAAAATTTCTTAGAGAAAAAACCACAAGGGTGTAACGGTTTATCCACCCCTAACCTTTGAGACAGAACAGCCCCAACTGCTGTCTCAGAGGCATCGACCTCGAGCAAGAAAGGCAGAGTCGTATCAGGATGGACTAGAATGGGAGCCGAGGCAAAAAGTTCCTTGAGAGTCTTGAAAGCACCAAGAGCTTCCTTAGACCAGAACTTAGTATCAGCCCCGTGTTTGGTCATATTGGTAATAGGCGCAATGATAGAGGAGTATCCTTTAATGAAGCGCCTATAGTAGTTGGAAAAACCAATAAACCTTTGGATAGCCTTGAGTCCTTTGGGCAAGGGCCAGTCTAAAATAGATTGGAGTTTTACAGGATCCATTTTAAAACCCTCCCCAGAAATCACGTATCCAAGAAAGTCTACCTGAGACTGATCAAAACTGCACTTTTCCAATTTGCAATATAGACCATGTTGCAGCAGCTTGTGTAATACCTTTCTGACCTGTCTATGGTGAGTCTCAATCTCCTTAGAGTGTATTAGTATGTCGTCCAGGTAAACAATAACACAATCATGCTGAAACTCCCTAAGTACCTCATTAATCAAATCTTGAAATACTGCAGGAGCATTGCATAGTCCAAATGGCATAACAGTGTATTCGTAATGGCCATACCGGGTATTGAATGCCGTCATCCACTCGTGACCTTGCTGGATTCTCACCAAATTGTAAGCCCCTCTGAGATCTAACTTGGTAAAGATTTTGGAACCCTTAAGACGATCAAATAACTCGGTAATCAGTGGGATAGGATAGGCATTTCTGACAGTTATTTTATTCAAGCCTCGGTAATCGATGCAAGGTCTCAGCGTGCCATCCTTCTTCTTAATGAAAAAGAACCCAGCCCCGGCCGGAGAAGAAGACCTCCTGATGAATCCCTTTTCTAAATTCTCCCGAATATACTCCTCTAGAACCGAGTTTTCCTGAACAGACAAAGGATATACATGGCCCCTCGGAGGCATAGTGCCGGGTAGAAGCTTAATCTTACAGTCAAATGACCTGTGTGGAGGCAAAGAATCGGCATTCTTCTTGTCAAACACTGCCCTTAAGTCTAGGTAAAGGTCTGGTATTTGTCTTTCTGTGGACTGAGTAGGATTCTCCGGTATGTTAATATTAGCTAATGGAGAAACCTTGCACAAACACCGATCCTGGCAGCCCTGGCCCCACGAGAGTATCTCTCCTAACTCCCAATCGATAATAGGGTTATGTTTTTTCAACCATGGGTACCCCAGAACTATGGGAACGGAAGGAGACGAAATGAGCAGAAGAGATAAATTCTCCACGTGTAGGATACCAACATTTAAATCAATGGGTACGGTCTCACGAAAGATGTCAGGGTCTAGTAGTGGTCTACCATCTATGGCCTCAACGGCCAAAGGTGTCTCCCTTAGCTGGGATGGAAAATTGTTCTTACTAGCAAAGGCTTGGTCGATAAAATTCTCAGCAGCACCGGAATCTATCAATGCCATAGCCCTTACTACTTCCTTCCCCCAAGTTAAGGAAACTGGTAGCAGAAGCCTGTGATCCTTATAATTAGGAGTAGAGGACAAAATAGAAACACCCAAGGCCTGTCCTCTAGAGGGACTTAGGTGCAAGCGTTTCCCGGGCGGTTAGAACAGTTCGAGAGTAAATGACCCTTGGCTCCACAATACATACACAAACCCTCTCTTCTCCTGTGCTGTCTTTCCTCCTCAGAGAGGCGGGTATACCCTATCTGCATAGGTTCAGTAAGCAAAGATATCGTGGAGTCAGGACTTGGAAAGGCAGGAGCTAACCTAAAAGAAGGTCTCTGGTTCCTTTCTCGAGTGTTCTGTCTCTCTCTTAGACGTTCATCTATACGAGAGATGAGCGAAATTAAATCCTCTAAATTCTCAGGGAGTTCTCTGGTAGCAACCTCATCAAGGATTACATCAGATAGGCCATTCAAAAATACATCCATATACGCCTGCTCATTCCACTTGATTTCTGCCGCCAGAGACCTGAACTCTAGTGCATAATCCACCAGTGTTCGGTTCTCCTGTCTCAGGCGCAACAGTAATCTGGCTGCATTAACCTTTCTACCTGGAGGGTCAAATGTTCTTCTAAAAGCAGCTACAAATGCGTTATAGTTATAAACTAATGGGTTATCGTTCTCCCATAGTGGGTTGGCCCATCTCAGAGCTTTCTCAATGAGTAGGGTGATAATAAATCCTACTTTTGCCCTACCTGTAGGATAAGAGCGAGGTTGCAATTCAAAGTGGATACTAATTTGGTTTAAAAAACCACGACACTTCTCAGGAGCCCCACCATAGCGTACTGGGGGGTAATGCAAGAAGAAGCACCCACTGTGGCTACCTCTAGACCTGAACAGACAGGAGAAACAGGGGTATTACGTATCTCCTCTGGTGGGTTATTGGCACAAGCTAATAGAGCCTGTAGCGCAAGCGCCATCTGATCCATTATGTGATCCATGGCTTCAAACCTAGGATCAGGAGCAGCCAGCTGACTGTTTGTACTTGCAGGATCCATTGGCCCTGTCGTAATGTCAGGATCGGGACAGGGATCCAACACGCAGAGTACAAACAGTAGCCAGATACGTATACCGGACCTTAGAATGGCCGGACTAACGTAAGTAGTACTGTGGTGGAATCTCGGTAAAAATAAATTTAGTAGGCCGAGATTACCACGTGGCATGTGTACGTGCATATGCTGACGTATCGATCAGTTGGTTGCACGAGGCAAGATACGATCAGTAGTGTACGGAGCATGTGCAAGAATACAGGATGTAGTATTCCCCCTCCTCCATTGTGCTGGACAGGCCATGCGGTCAAGCAGGAAGTTAATTCTTATTTGTATTGATTGGTCAAGAGAATGTGCGGGTGGAGCTTAATATGGGAGGAGTTATGTGCCTATATAAGGAGCCTGCACTATTGTCCGGGGCTCAGAACTTGTGGTATTTTGGTGACGCTAGTCCCTCTGAGTCCCGATCGGTGATCCAATAAAGAATCTCTTCCTTCCTGAAGAAACCTGTGTCCATCTCTCTGTGCTTTGCTTCCGTCAGTTTCTCCGGTATCATTTGGTGCATTGGCCGGGAAGCTCATCGTTCAACGGTAGCTGAGAGGCAGAGGCGTGAGACGGTCTATCTTTGCCCACGTTCTCTACGGCTGCACCCCTGAACTTCTGCGTGGACCTCCCTTCGTCTCGGCGCCACTGGTCTGTTGTCCAGGAGATCATCGGCCTCTACGTGAGAAGTGCTGGGGTGTCCCCGTCGATGAGTGTGAACTCAGGTTCAGGAACGAGGAGGTAAGACAACTGCTGTTTTAGACGGCAGAACCCACTAGGGGTATACCGATTGTGCGGTAGGCCCAAAGGGGTTTAAATCTGTGTATCTGCCCCCTCTGTCGGAGGGAAGGAGCGAAGGCGCACCGCTCGATTGAACGCTCTTTAGTCAGACCGTTTGATTTTGTTAGTCAGGAGGGGGTCTGGTGTAAATAGCCCTAGCCGGACACCGGTGTCTTGTCTAGACTAGCGTTCTAGGGTGTATATTTTGTTCGCTAGGTCGGAGGGACCGGGAGACTAAGCGGCGTCTGTGTAAATTCGGTTCGCTAGCTCTCAACCTATCTGGGCTAAGTGGGAAGGCGTGTAAATTTGGAACCCACTAGACTTTTGATAGTGCGACTAAGAGGCGTCTGTGTAAATTCGGTCCTCTAGCTCGCTATATATGGTGATTGGGCAGTGTGGCTAACCAAAACGTATGTAGATTGTTTTTAGGTAGTCCATTCAAGGTACTGGCCAATAGTTTAGTTGGGAATTGTAAATGTGATAAAGATTGTTTAGTAAAGTGTATATCTTGTTAGATAGCGCGAGCTCAGCCGTCTAGCGAGAGTGTTAATAGTGTGTTGCTGTATCATAGTGCACGGTACCATAACCCTGTATATTTACTGACACTGTATATAAGTACTAATCATTGTCGTCCATTGCATGTTTAACACCATAACCACTAATAATTGTATTGTGACCTTAACTTGTGCTTTGACCTATGCTAACCGTACTGTAACCGCTATTTGTAAAAGACGATGTTACTGGGGTGTGTTATAGACGGGTAATTCGTATATAGAGAATTATAGCGTGGGTGACTGTATAGTTACGCCAAAGGGCATAATATTGATTATTTAGTGACTGGTGTAACAGCTGTGTGTGTACGGGAATTCCCTGAGTGTTTATTGTGTTATTGTGTACGTTTCACTTGGTAACTGTACCACGTGGTGCTGTTGCCAGAGGAAACGGGTGTGACTGTTGAATAGTACGCGTGTATAGTATTTGTTGTCGACGACGTTCCATTGTTAAGTATGGGTGCGTCGCAGTCAACGATTCCGGATCCCTTAGGTTGTATGGTGAAGAATTTTAAAAAGGGATTCAAAACTTGTGATTTTGGGGTTAAAATGTCTCCTGTACGTTTGGTCACTTTGTGTACTAGGGAGTGGCCTACTTTGGTTGCGGCATGGCCGCCACGTGGCAGTTTGGATCCAACTCTGGTACAGCGCTTACACGTGGCTGTATCGGGTAGGCCTGAACTTTACGGCCAGTTTCCTTATATTGATTGTTGGAGACAGGCCGTAAATGACTCGCCAAAATGGCTCCAGACATGCCACGAGGAGCAGTGTCGCCTCATGGTAGCTAGGACTTGTTTGTCCACTAGGACTGGTGTTAGGCCCATTTTGGACACGCCCCCTGAGTCCGAGATCCCTTTGCCGCCCCCTTACTTTCCGTTAAGAGGAAGTGACGCAAATGCAGGAAGTCCTGCACCCCTCCCCTCATTGCCCTCATCCACTTCCGCTTCCTCCTCCAGTACAGGATCCACCCCCCCTCGTACTAAATCTCCCCTTCCGGAATCAGAACCAACCCCCATTAAAAACGAATATCCTGATTTGGCGCCACTTCAGACTTCCGGTCAAGCTTCATCTAGCTCGGCTCGAAGTGTTTTATTTACGACCTTTTCCCAAAACCGACCTCCCACATCCCCATACCCTATCTCTCCCCGACTGGAACCTATGACTGACGCCCCTCCACGTAGCCCCATACAGACCCGACAGTTGACCGGTGCCCAACAATTAAAACACTATCAGATGCCTCTTCGTCTGAATCCTGGGCCAGCCTATATCGATGCCGCAGGCCAAATGGCACATGCTGACCCAGTCTTTGTATATGTCCCATTCACGACAACCGATCTCTTAAATTGGAAGACCCACAATTCCTCGTATACTGAGAAGCCACAAGCTATGACTGATCTGTTCACCTCAATAGTACAGACACATAACCCGACATGGGCTGATTGCCAGCAGTTATTAATGACTTTATTCAACAATGAGGAAAGGACAAGAATTAATCAAGCGGCCATTAAAGCACTAGAGGATAAAGCCCGTACTTTAAACCAAGCCAATCCATCAGCATGGGCCGCAACACATTATCCCAACACCGATCCCGATTGGAATGTAAATGGTGCTGATATGGTTCAACTCAGAGCCTATAGAGACGCTATAATTGCTGGCATGAAAGCCGGAGGAAAGAAAGCCATTAACATGTCGAAGACAGTTGAGGTGATTCAGAAAAGTGATGAAGCGCCCAGTGTCTTTTATGACCGATTATTGGAGGCATACCGCTTGTATACCCCCTTTAATCCGGAAGACGCAGACAATTCCCGAATGGTGAACTCCGCCTTTGTCAGCCAAGCTTATGGAGATATTAAGCGCAAGCTACAAAAGTTGGAAGGGTTTGCAGGTATGTCCATCACCCAACTAATGGAAGTAGCAAATAAGGTATACATGAATAGGGAAACAGAAAGTAAGAAAGAGGAAGAGCGCAAGATGCGTAGAAAGGCAGACATGCTAGCGGTAGCGATCGCAGGCGTAGATAGACGGGGCCCAGATAGAGGCGATAGTAGATGGAATGAGGAACCTCTAAGTAGAAATCAGTGCGCATACTGTAGGGAAGAAGGGCATTGGAGAAATGAGTGTCCTCGAAGAGAACAGTGTGAGAAAGACAGACCTAGGATAGGTTATGGAAACTTTAGAGGCAGAGCGAGAGGTAGAGGAGGCCCCGGAGGGAGTAATGGTAATAGAGGGAGCAATGGGAATAGAGGAAGTGTTAGGGAAGACAGGTATTTTCCAGCAGCGCAAAGGTCCCGCGATAGAGAAGGTAGGGACTTTGTAGGATTGGCTGACACGGTCATGGAGGACTATTGATACCGACCGGGCTCCATCCCCCTTGGTCGAGCGGAGCCTATGGTCAATGTATCAATAGGGGGAAAAAGGAGTGCGTTCATGATCGACACTGGTGCTGAACATTCAGTGGTGACTAATCTAGTTGCTCCTCCATCTGGAAGGACTATTACTGTAATAGGAGCAACTGGAAGAAGTACTGAAAAACCGGTTCTTAAAAGTCGACTCTGTACATTGGGAGGCCACGTAGTAAAACATCAATTCCTTTATATGCCTGAATGTCCAGTCCAATTGCTGGGACGTGATATGCTATCAAAATTACAAGCGCAGATTACGTTCCTACCAAATGGAACAACATCCTTAAAGTTTAATGGACCTTCAGGTATCATGACATTATCCGTACCAAAGGAAGAAGAGTGGCGACTTTATACAGCGTTGACTAGCCAAAACCCTAGGAGTGATGAGTCCTTATTCAACATACCAGGAGTTTGGGCAGAGAACAACCCACCAGGACTGGCCCGCAATATTCCACCTATTAAAATTGAACTAAAACTTGGGGTTTATCCAGTGAGCCTAAGACAATACCACATCCCGCAGAAGGCTAAGAAGAACATCCAATCCTATCTGGATAAGTTCATACGGTATGGTATCCTAAAATTCTGTACTTCCCCCTGGAACACCCCATTGCTGCCTGTTCAAAAGCCCGGTACAGATGAGTATCGACCTGTGCAGGACTTGAGAGCAGTCAATGATGCGGTTGTTAGTATACATCCAGTTGTACCCAATCCATATAACCTGCTTGCTTTAATTCCGGGCGGGGCTACTTACTTTACAGTCTTAGACCTCAAAGATGCCTTCTTTTGCCTCCGAATTGCCGCAGAAAGTCAATGTATTTTCGCTTTCCAATGGGAGAACGCTGTAACGGGCTCAAAACGCCAAATGACTTGGACAAGACTGCCCCAAGGGTTTAAAAATTCACCTACCCTATTTGGTTCAGCCCTAAGTCAAGATCTACTGGATTTCGAGTCCATCCCAGGAGAGTGTGTATTGTTACAATATGTAGATGACTTGTTGATAGCAGCAGTTACAAAAGAAATCTGTCAGCAAGCAACGCACGATCTACTACACATTCTCTGGAAGGCAGGATACAAGGTGTCTAGAAAGAAGGCTCAGTTGTGTTTGCCAACTGTCAAATATCTGGGATTCCATATCTCTGAAGGTCAAAGAATTATGGGGCCAGAGAGAAAAGAAGCTGTGTGCCAAATACCGATACCCAAGAATAGAAGACAAGTGCGAGAATTCTTGGGGGCAGCAGGCTTCTGTAGGATATGGATTCCCAGCTATGCGATACTGGCAAAACCTCTGTACGCAGCTATCAAAGGTACAGAGCACGACCCCTTCTTATGGACCCAGGAACAGCAAACGGCATTTGAAGATGTGAAGAAGGCTTTGATGAGTGCCCCAGCATTAGGTCTACCTGATCACACACGACCATTCTACTTATATGTACACGAGCAAAGAAGAATGGCTGTGGGAGTATTGACACAGTACTTGGGATCATGGCAAAGACCTGTTGCCTACATGTCTAAGCAATTGGATGCAGTGGCCAGCGGACTTCCACCTTGTCTAAGAGCCGTAGCTGCAGCCGCCCTGCTAGTAGCTGAAGCCGATAAACTCACTCTGGGTCAAGAACTTTATGTACGAGTCCCACATGCAGTACAGACGTTGTTGGATTACAAAGGAAATCATTGGTTTAGTAACAGCCGTATGACCAAGTATCAAGCAATGTTGTGTGAAAACCCAAGAGTGCATTTAGAGACTGTAAATACCTTAAATCCAGCTACCCTTTTGCCACAACCTACTGAAAGTCAACATGATTGTTTGGAAGTAATGGATGAAGTATTCTCAAGTAGACCAGATCTCCGTGATTTTCCCATCCAGAACCCCGATGTTCAATATTATACCGACGGCAGTAGTTATGTGAAAGAAGGGATCCGCTATGCAGGATATGCAGTGACAACAATAGACAAGGTGATAGAAGCTCGGCCACTGGCGAAAGGAACATCAGCACAAAAGGCAGAATTGATAGCACTGACACGAGCGTTACAATTGGCTGAAGGTTTAAGAGTGAACATCTACACGGACTCCAAATATGCGTTTTTAACCACTCATGCCCACGGAGCTTTGTATAAAGAAAGAGGACTACTGAATTCAGAAGGCAAAGAAATCAAATACGCAGCTGAAATCCTACAACTATTGGAAGCAGTGTGGGAGCCGAAAGAAGTCGGTATCATACATTGTCGAGCGCATCTGAGAGGAGATGGTGATGTAACCAAGGGAAATCGGATGGCAGATAGTGCAGCTAAGCGTGCTGCTGAATAAGGAAGACAGGAGTATGTGGGGCATATAGCTGCTCTTATACCAACTCCACTGTCTCAATGGACTCCAGTTTATACAGCTCAAGAAGAGGAGTGGTTAAAGACTGAACCGGGAAAGTATTTAGAGAACAAGTGGTATCAGCTAGAAGATGGAAGAATAGTCATACCAGCATCACTAGCGGTAGAAATTGTCCAAAATTATCATAACGGGACACATTCTGGGAGAGACAGTACAGAGGAATCTCTCAGGAAACATTTCTACATACCAAGATTGTCCAACTTGACTCAGGCCATTGTACGAAGATGTGTAACGTGTGCTAAAAATAATGCAAGACAAGGACCAGTAAAGCCACCAGGAGTCCAGTTTATGGGGGGACTCCCCATGTCCGATTTACAAATTGACTTTACAGTGATGCCTAAATCGGGTGGACATCGTTACCTGCTGGTAATTGTGTGCACATATTCAGGCTGGGTAGAAGCATGTCCTACTCGTACAGAGAAAGCAGGAGAAGTTGTGAGATTCCTGCTACGAGAAATAATACCCCGATATGGACTACCCTGTTCTATAGGATCGGACAATGGTCCAGCTTTTGTTCATCAGTGCCTACAACAACTGACTCATATGCTTGGTATAAAGTGGAGGCTTCATACTGCATATAGACCCCAGAGCTCTGGTAAGGTAGAGAGAATGAATAGAACTATTAAGAACCAGTTGGCTAAAATGTGTCAGGAAACCCAACCCAATCCGCAGTACCCCTACCAGAAGGATGGGCCTCTCTCCTTTTGAAATCATGTATGGGCGACCACCTCCCGTACTTGGTAACTTAAGGGGGGATTTGAGTCATTTGGGAGAAGGAATTACCCGGCAGCAGGTTGTAGAGTTGGGTAAGACTATGGAGGAGGTACAGAAATGGGTACAAGATAGATTACCTGTGAATATTTATCCCCCTGTTCATAGTTATCATCCAGGAGATCAAGTGTGGATTAAAGAGTGGAATAATGTACCGTTAGGGCCCAAGTGGAGAGGTCCTTATGTTGTTCTTTTGTCTACCCCTACAGCGATAAAAGTAGCCGAAGTGACTCCGTGGATACATCACTCCAGGGTTAAACCAGCAGCAGTCGATTCTTGGCAAGTTACAGCAGATCCAGAGAATCCCTGCAAGATCCGGTTAAAACGCACTACTCAGTCGGAGTAACGAGGAACTATTGTGGATTACAAATTTTATTGTTACAGGGATTTGGTGAAGTGAGTGTTTTTAGACGGCCATAATAAAGCCTGTCCGCTTACCGACATATAGTTTATAAGCCAGGGAAAGTCTCGAAGGGACTCCTGTGAAGACGAGCAGAACTCCATTCCTTGCAGCCCTTACATCCTGGAAGCTGAGGTGCCTTCGCACGGACGAAGACTGAGGATGACGGCGAAAGATGTGTTTTTGATAGTGTTTATTTATGTGTGTTTTTATATTCAGGAAGGTAGAGGTACCGACACTCCTAGCTGTGAAGTATGCATTAAGACTACGAGAACAGGTAACCATATTTCCCAAACCCTAATTTGGCATTCACAATACGAGTGTAAAGGAGATGTATAGAGATGTAGATACCTAAATATAGACTATAGTGTGTGCCATTTAGGAGTAGGAGAACCTAAGTGCTTCAGTCCAGAGTATCAACCCCGTACAATTTGGTTGACTCTCAGGAATGGAGATCCTCAGGGGACCCTAATTAATAAGACGGTGTTAGAATCCGTACATTCTTCGGGTGTTCTGCTATTTGATGCGTGTAAAGCGATATCGAGTGGTAGAAAGCCGTGGAATGTATGTGGGGATCTTAGATGGGAGAGGACGTATGGGTCTAATGATAAATATATTTGTCCCAGTAGTAAAAATAAATATGTTAGTCCTAGATGCCCGAATAAAGACTATAACTTTTGCCCATATTGGTCTTGTGTGGGGTGGGCGACTTGGGGACAGACAGTAGACAAAGACATGATAGTGACTAAGTTGCCTACCAGCCCATATTGTAAGTCTATGGAATGTAATCCCATCCATATACTTATAAATAACCCCGATAAGTTCTTAGACAAATATGGCAATTTATTTGGGTTTCAGATATACGGGACGGGTTTAGATCCTGGGACAGTATTGTTTATAGGGATAGAGACTGATACGGTATCCTCCCAAACTCATCAAGTATACCATTCCTTTTATGAAGAGATGAGTATAGATAATAAGATCCCTCATAATGCTAAAAACCTGTTCATTGATTTAGCCGAAAGTATTGCCGGTAGTCTTAATGTTACCAACTGCTATGTGTGTGGAGGTACTAACATGGGAGACCAATGGCCTTGGGAAGCAAAGGAGGTAATGTCCGGTTCTGAGGCAGTTGACCAATTAATATCTACACAAGCCGATTATCATATGAGTGTTAGAGGTAAATCTGAGTGGAGATTAAAGACCTCCATCATAGGTTATGTTTGCATAGCAAGGAAAGGAATAATGTATAATACTTCTGTAGGAGAATTAACTTGTCTAGGGCAAAAAGCTTATGATGATGATACAAAGAATACAACTTGGTGGTCGGCTTCAAATGTCTCAGAACCATCTAACCCGTTTGCTAGATACGCCAATTTAAAGGATGTGTGGTTTGATTTATCCATCACATCTACCTGGAGAGCCCCAGCAAATTTGTACTGGATCTGTGGTAAGAAAGCCTATTCGGAGTTGCCACAGGACTGGGAAGGGGCATGTGTGTTGGGTATGCTCAAACCATCCTTCTTCTTGTTACCGATTGAAACAGGTGAGACTTTAGGTGTTAAAGTGTATGATGTGAATCATAGGAAGAAAAGGGGACCCATAGAGATAGGCGCCTGGGAAGATGATGAATGGCCTCCCCAGCGTATCATAGATTATTATGGGCCAGCCACGTGGGCTGAGGATGGTACCTTTGGTTACAGAACCCCTATTTATATGCTCAACCGTATTATAAGATTACAGGCGGTGGTTGAGATTATTACTAACGAAACATCACAAGCGCTCAATCTTCTAGCGAAGCATAACACCAGGATGAGGACGGCAGTCTACCAAAATAGATTAGCCTTGGATTACCTTTTGGCAGTAGAGGGAGGTGTATGTGGGAAGTTTAACCTGAGCAATTGCTGTCTTCAAATAGATGACGAAGGGCAAGCAATAGCTGAGCTTACTAGCCATATGGTTAAACTAGCGCATGTGCCTACTCAGGTATGGAAAGGGTATAATCCAAGTAGTTGGTTTGGTAGCTGGTATGAGTGGTTTGGAGGGCTTAAGGCAGTGGTAGGTGAGTCCTACTAATTTTAATGTTGTGTCTACTCCTGCCGTGACTTATACCCTTAGTAGTTAGGTCTGTGCAAAGCCTGATAGAAAATATAGCAGAGAGGAAGGCTGCTGCACAGATAATGGCGATTTATAAGTATAAGGCTCTAGATCAGGGAGAACCAATGCAGGAAGATGAGTGTTGAAGATTCACATCATAGATAAGTCTGGTCTGGTTCATGGTAACTTGAGGTGTATGCAAACCCAGGTTAAGTGATGCCTCAAGTAATTGTAAAATATCAAGAGGCATCAAAGGGGGGAATGTGGTGGAATCTCTGTAAAAATAAATTTAGTAGGCCGAGATTACCACGTGGCATGTGTACGTGCATATGCTGACGTATCGATCAGTTGGTTGCACGAGGCAAGATACGATCAGTAGTGTACGGAGCATGTGCAAGAATACAGGATGTAGTATTCCCCCTCCTCCATTGTGCTGGACAGGCCATGCGGTCAAGCAGGAAGTTAATTCTTATTTGTATTGATTGGTCAAGAGAATGTGCGGGTGGAGCTTAATATGGGAGGAGTTATGTGCCTATATAAGGAGCCTGCACTATTGTCCGGGGCTCAGAACTTGTGGTATTTTGGTGTCGCTAGTCCCTCTGAGTCCCGATCGGTGATCCAATAAAGAATCTCTTCCTTCCTGAAGAAACCTGTGTCCATCTCTCTGTGCTTTGCTTCCGTCAGTTTCTCCGGTATCAGTACAGTATAGAATGGTCAAAGACAAGCCGAGGTCGAGGATAACAGAAGACAGGTAAGCGAGAGACAAGCCGAATCAAGGGTAACAGAGATAAGCAGAGTAAGGTAAACAAGCCGGGTCAAAACCAAAAGGGATAATAGAATACACAAGCACTGAGTGACTAGAACAAGCTAGAACCACGACAGGGCAATGAGCTAATGAAAGAAGCTCTGTTAAATACCCTGTTCAGAGCAGTAACCACGCCTCCAAGGCGTCCTGATTGGTCCTGCAGCCATTGACTGACAGGTTGTTCCGGGGGAGTGTCCTGATGACTACTTCCTGCCTAGATGCTGTAAAAGGCAGTCACTCCCTCGCGGCCGGCCTAGCATGACCGGATAGACCACGGGGAAGGGAGCCATCAGACCGTCTGGATGGAGGAACAGCTAAGTCTCTACCTCTTTCGGAGGTAGAGACCACAGGTACCCTGACAGGCATGAGCACTTCCCTCTTTCTACTGCTAATACCTCTCCCTATACAACCAAGCATTATGCTAGCATTTCCTGCTGCTCTATTACATTGTCTGCCTACCTTTAAGTCATCAGAAATAATCACCCCTAAATCCCTTTCCACACATGTTGAGTTAGGACTCTATAAAATATTCTTTACTCTGCCCTTGGATTTTTACGTCCAAGATGCATTATCTTGCACTTATCCACATTAAATGTCAGTTGCCACAACTCTCCATTTTTCTAGTTTACCTAAATCATTTGGCTTATTCCTTCCTGGAAATGCAACCCTATCCTTCAACAGGCAATTAACATTCAGTCCCCACTACGTTAAGATAGGGCAGTGTGGTAGCTGCATTTGATTTATTTCATGTCCGACTAATCATAACTAAACTGGGGCTGCATTCTATCAGATGAGATAAGCTCATCGTTTGCAACTGATTTGTCAATTGAAAGCCATAAGTTACATTTTGATATCCATTCCCCTCTCCCAAAACTTTACCATACATGGAGGAGGGAAATACTATTAGGTATGATGAATGGGAGATTAAATAAAGAGAGACCGGATGGAACATGACGGGATTCAGGATAAATATATTTTGACCCAACAGAAACTCTAGGTACTGAGGCCCCATCTCCATGGAAGTCTCATTACATATATTTAATAGGGAAAGCAAGAGTAAAAACATTATGGTTTTGGATCAAAACATTTCAGCCAAGACTTTCACATGAGGAAATATTCCCTATACTCTCATTTGGGTTAGAAGACCTCTCCTGTTATCGAGGGAGGTTAGATCTTCCTCCAGTAAGTTGCAGTATCTTCTGATGTAATAAAAGAGTAAAACAGCATTGTACAGTCAGACTAAACAGCATATAAATGACTGAAGCTTTGCACAATTTGTGTCTAACTCTGTTAGACTCTTCAATTGAATGGTTGTCCATTTGGTGCATAATGTTTTAAAAAGTGATCAATAATTAATTTGTAAGCGTGTTGCCGTACTTAATAGGCTAAGAGTTCAGTATGTTGGATTTATTTTATTAAGAATCATTCCAATCTTTATTTTTCTCTTTTCAATAGCTACCTTCTTTCAAAGCTGCTGTCTATAGGATAAGATAAATATAAAAATCTTAAAAATGGCATGTTCAGAGATATAATTTTTTTTCTTTCATTGTTACAAACTGTTGCCATGATTCACCAAAAATAGCGAAAAAAGCCACACCGATGCTTAAATCAGTTATGTTTAGAAGTCGGGTTGGATATCCGTGATTTTCGTTATCATGGGTTACAGGTTGGCTTCAATGCTTCCAACTGAGCTCAGCCTGCAAATCTATTTCCAAGCATAAGTACCTGCTATTCATGACACTAGGAAAGTAACTAGATTAAATGCATAATTACAGCAACAAAACATAACACTGTTGCTGTTTGTAGCTATGAATATATTAACAACTGCTAAATATAAAAATAAAATCATATACAATATGTAAGTAAAATATATATATATATTGGAGTCACTGTAACACGGAGCAAATTTCTATTTAAAGAGCAGGAGGTGTTTTTTACGAAAAAGGCTTTAGATTCCTAGAATAATCTAGGTGGGTCAATTGCCTTTTTCTGCCATCAATATTTATGTGTATTTTTATATGTAGAGTCATTACTTTGCTGAACATTGAGAGACTACCCGTTGAGCTGCAATCCTAATTGAATGGCAAGACTGAACTGAGCTCCATAATGCTTGCCATTGATTTTGTAAAGATTATGAACGATGCCATCAGCAAAACAATCCTAAATCATGGTACTGTCACGCAAAGTGTATATAAACCTTCCACTCACATCAGTACATTAGCACGTATTCACTACTAACCCTTCTGCCACCTAATAAGTGAAGGTAAGGGGATATTTGTTTTTGTGAAGTACTATTTGGATACGTTGTATACCTTTTACTGTCTTATAGACACAGAGCAAATGCTATAATTTCTAACAAACATACTTTGGAAATACTTTTGACCTGACGTCATGCATTTAGGCTGGAAGAAAGGAGATTTCATCTAAGGCAAAGAAAAGTTTTTTTTACAGTAAGAGCAATAAGGATATGGAATTCTCTGCCTGAAGAGGTGGTTTTATCAGAGTCCATACAGATGTTTAAACTGCAATTGGATAAATACTTGCAAAAACATAACATACAGGGATATCATTTCTAATTAGTGGGGTAACAGCTGCTTGATCCAAGGAGATATCTGAATGCTATTTTGGGGTCAAGAAGGAATTTTTTCCTAGTTTGATGCAAAATTGGAAGCGCTTCAGACTAGGTTTGTTGCCTTCTTTTGGATCAACAGCAACAACATATGTGAGGAAGGCTGAACTTGATGGACGCAAGTCTCTTTTCAGACATGTAACTATGTAACTATGTAATTATGATATACTGTTCAATTATTTTATAAACTGATAGTAGAAATTAAAGGTAATAATTAGACTTCGGCAGGAATGAAAAGAATGAGACTGTTTGGCTCAGTTGAATTTTGGTACGGAAATCCATTGGGAAAGAAATTTTGGCAGTCAAATAAGCAGGAAAATATATGCCTTTGGCTTTGCTGACATGCAAAAATGGCTGCAATATTCACAGGCCTAATGGCTATGCAACATCACACATTTTTGCAATGGCAATTCTGAGTTGCTAAAATTACCGTATATACTCGAGTATAAGCCGAGTTTTTCAGCACATTTTTTATGCTGAAAAACCCCAACTCGGCTTATACCCGAGTCAATAGTCTGTATTATGGCAATTTGCATTGCCATAATACAGACAGGGGCTGTGGGGGCTGTCAGAGAGTTTACTTACCTCTCCTGCAGCTCCTGTCAGCTTCCTCCTCCTCCGCGCCGTCCGTTCTGCACCTCGGTCAGCTCCCACTGTAAGTCTCGCGAGAGCCGCTGCTCTCACGAGACTTACACTGGGAGCTGACAGAGGTGCTGAACGGACCGGTGCAGAGGAGGAGAGAGCTGACAGGAGCTGCAGGAGAGGTAAGTAAACTCTCTGACAGCCACCTCCTCCCCCCCACTGAACTACCAATGCCACTAGACCACCAAGGAAGGAGCCCCCCTCCCTGCCATGTATAAAGCAGGGAGGGGGGACGAAAAAAATAAAAATATTACAAATAAAATAATATTAAATAAATATTAAAATAATAAAAAAATAATAATTAAATAAAATTAAATAATAAAAATTAATCATAAAAAATATTAAAATAATAAAACAAAATTAAAAAAATTGCCCACTCCCCACCAAGGCTCTGCAACACACACACACACACACACTGCATCCATACACACACTGCACACATACTCATACACACATACACACATGCACACACACACACTGCACACACACACACTGCACACACACACTGCACACATACACACACTGCACTCATACATACATACACACACTGCACTCATACATACACACACACACTGCACTCATACACACACTGCACTCATACACACACGCTGCACTCATACACACACGCTGCACTCATATACACACTGTAAATAAATATTCAATTAATATAATTTTTTTAGGATCTAATTTTATTTAGAAATTTACCAGTAGCTGCTGCATTTCCCACCCTAGTCTTATACTCGAGTCAATAAGTTTTCCCAGTTTTTTGTGGTAAAATTAGGGGCCTCGGCTTATATTCGGGTCGGCTTATACTCGAGTATATACGGTAGATAATTATATTATTGTATTTTAAAAAAATAGGAAGCGACAGAACCTTTTGAAATGATTGATTGTAATTGTTTACTTTTTGCTATATTGTATTAATAAAATATGGGGAGCAGAAGTAGTTTCAAGTAAAAAAAAAAAGGGGGATTTATCCAAAAATTAAAGGGAAAAAAAATCAGTGGGCAATAACCATCCATTCCTCCCCCGAAGAAGAACAAAGCTTTTCTACACATTTAGTCATTTAGTGTAGTGTGACCATCCTTAAGTATGAAAATACACAGTGCCCTATCAGCTTTTCTCATTTTGGTCTGCAGCCTGTCCTTTCCCCATTCTCCTCCTCTCAAAAAACAGCTCCTAAGTGTTGAATCAGATGTAGCAAACATGTCGTTACTCCCAGTTTCCAGAGGATGAATAATACTAATAGTGGTGGCGGTGGCAGTGGTGGAAGCAAAAGTGGTTGAGGTATTAGCAGTCCTTATGTCCAAGTTGCTCAAACTCTCAGAAGCCATGAAACTACTGCTGTTGGTTGATTGGGAAACAGGAGCACTTCCCCTAACCTTACCCTCTCTCAATGTTGTCTTGGCATTAGTATGGGATTAATGATTGAAAAAAATACAAAATGTATATGCAGAAAACCTGTGACATAAACACAAAAAACACTCTTGTATATATTCTCCCTCTATACACTCAACAAAAAAAATATAAAACCGATATCTAAAGAAATATAAGATAAAAGCGTGGTTTGTGTATCAGACACTATAGTGTTACCTGTTTACTATGAGGGATAGCAGTACATCATGGTATATACCCAGAAAACGAGAAAAAACTAAAATATACAGAACATAGTGTATACTAATAACCAGGTAAATATAGTGAAAAAATTATCAATGTGCGCACTCTTCAGAGCCAATTGAATCTGTAGCAGTTGTCATCTATGAGGTTCCACTATATCTTTCTATGGTAGGGACTCCACATTTTTGGGTATCCTCAAACAAATAATGTCCATAATGTAAATGTTAACAGTACACCAGACCAAATGTAGGTATAAGGATAAACATACATGGGTGGAGCCGCAGAATTTGACTTGTGATATAGCAGCTCTGTGTTACTTGGGGTAACAACGTCTTGGTGTAGGAGACTGAAGCAGGAGGCAAAGGGCTATTGAAAGTGTATTTTATTATAAAAAGATTATCTACATAAGGCATGAAAATGTATAAAAAGTGATAAAAGTTATTAAATTTAAATGGAACAAATCTGGTGATTTCAAGATGCACTTTGCTGCTTTACCGTGGCTTCCTCAGTTGATGTTTGTCGAGTCTTACCATTTCTGATTTCAAACCTCTTTCCGTTGATGTCATCGTCTATTGTCAATGCTCCTTTGGGGGTGAATACTTCACACACAATTTCCTTTCATTGGTTTGACTGCCACCTAATTATGTGTCCGTAATAGGGGGTATATCCATTACAACTAACCAGCCCATTCTGTCCCGATATTCAGAACTTGTAAACTGTCAAAGTTAAATACCTAAAATACTGGTCACGGATACAAGGAATGATAGTAGCAAGTATAAAAAGTGCCGGAGTTCAAAAGATGTAGATTGGATTCTCATCAAGGCCTGATGCTACTCTTTCTCCCCAGTGATCACACGAACCCTCACCACTCATTCCTATTTTCTCCAAGTACTCCTCCTCCATTGGTTCTTTAGTGTCTACCAGCAACTATGTTGCTACAACTGTAACAAGTATATTGCATGACAACAACATCTATTTACAATGGTTCATAATTGTCTCCATACCAGTACAAATGTTTGATGGGACCTGCAAGCCCCAATCTGTGGTATCCTTTCTTTTCACTTTATGGTTCTGCATGACTATGTACTGATGTGGGACCTGCAAGTCCATCAATGTTACCTCTTGATGATACTGTTTTGGATCAAATCAAGCATTTGATTATTTGTCTATCTACTCCTTTTCAAATTGATTGTGCGCATGTCTTCTAGAAGTAAATCACACCGGACACATTGCAGGTTTATGAAAGACTTCAGAATGGCCTTTATTCCAGGGGGTACGATTCCCTTTTAAAGCAGAAATACGTCATGTACAGAGTCACAGTTAACATAAAGTATACATTCATCAATTGGTTAACAGTCTAAGGGGTCTTGTCTAAACCCACCCTACTGGGCGTGACCCCAGCATCATCAAATGACATTTCTTTGTATCCCAGCCCCATTCCAGCTCCATTTTACTACACGTGGCATGTTTCTAGAGAGAGCCTTTACTTGAAAAAAGGAAGTGGGGGAGGAGTTAGTAAAGGAAGCTCATCTTTTGACACAGGAGGCTTGCTCGATGGGAAGGGGGGAGGGTAGCCGGATGGGAGGAATTTACAGAGGAAATAGTTACTGAACACACATATTTTACAGAGATAAATAGACATTTTATCCATTTAAGTATTTTGTCCATAACAATACTATTGACAAACCAATAAAAATTATATTCACAAAAAATAATTCTGAGGAGAGACAGTGTTTAATTTCCACCAGGAGTACCTCCTCCACTACTCATACCATGACCATTAGCCAGAGAGCAAGGGATAGTAAGGATATAGCCAGTAGTCAACAGAGACAGGTTGGACAGGAACAGTTGAGTGCCTCATCAACTATACCACTGCTTGTGCTTTCCAAATTGCAAACTTCTTCCCTCAGTACAGTGTGTGGCAGTTTAGTGCATAAGTGAACCCTGCTTGCACTGATGGTGGTAGTTTTATTATTTTTTGAACTTTTTGGGGAAAACAGAAAAAGAATTCTAAAATGTAGTGATGCTGGCTGTTGTAAAGTTTTCAAACGCCTTGTAGTGGTTTAGTTTTGCCTTGAGTCTTACATTGAGGCTATGTCTGTAACTTTTGCAGTTGAGACTAGCTGACAGAAGCTGATGTTTATTCCACACGTAAATGGATACTATAGTGCCAGAAATACAATACTGTATTCCTGGCACTAGCGATCCCTCTGCCTCCACCCTTCCCTCGCATCCCCCCTTGCCCCCAGTAAATAAAGGGTTAAATCCTATTTTTTACTTACCTTATCCCAGCACTGATTTCCAACAAATCCAGTCTGTAGCATTAGTGACCGTACTTAAAAAACAGCGTCACAGTAGCTGCACAGCAATACTCAGCTAGGCAGCGCAAAACCACTTCAATGAAAGGCATTTTAAACAAGAGTAATGTCATTTGAAAACACATGATTTTTCACAAATAACCAAGTCACACGCTCCATCGCTTGTGGTGTGGCACTTTTTCTTCTTTTTAAAAAAACAAAACAAAAAAAACAAACAAACAAAAGACAGTCTACAGACTATATGTATGGTTAAGCTTAGTTCTTTAAACCTAAAAGGACTCCTAATGCAGCTCTACATTTTTCACTAGAAGATCGAAAATATTTCAAAAGTAAAATACTATCAACTATCATTATAACATTTAGGTCTCCTTCCTTTTATTTGTTTAATAGAGGTAGAACAATTTAATTATGACAAACTGACAGCTTAGAATTGGCATTGCAAAAATGGCTGATATTGCAAGACCACTAGACACTAGGCAATATTGTGGCAAAAACAGAATAATAGGTCGCGCTATACTAAAATAATCCAATAAAAAGAGAAATAAATATGAAGTTTACTCTCATATATATACACATAAAATAAAATAAATATAAATTTGTGCGTAATAGTCCCAATATATAGTGGATTCCAATAGGCTGATGGAGACTTGATACTGTAGTAGATGGAAGGCTGAGTCTTCTATGGTGTAGGCAGTCTTGACTCAATGATGATCATGTAAATAAAAAGACAAATAGACTCCAATAGTGCAGGCTGTATAGACGTAGATAAAATAGAGTGGATGTAGGGGGAGGTATTTCACTCACCTATGCAGGAGCATGTACTAGCTCGAGTGTAATCAGCGTTCAGTGGCGTTTTACCCCCCACTGGCGGGACATAGATGTAAGTAGTTCCTCGAAGTAAAAGAGAGATAAAATATAGTGCTCACTGTATAAATGAATATAAAATAAAGTAGATGTAGGGGAGGTATATTACTCACCTATGCAAGAGCATATACTTGCTCAGGTGTAATCAGCATTCAGTGGCGTTTTACCCCCCACTGGCGGGACATAGATGTAAGTAGTTCCTCGATGTAAAAGAGAGATAAAATATAGTGCTCACTGTATATAGAATAAAAATAAAACTTAAAAGTAAAGGGCGTACTCACATTTAAATGAGCAAGATATACTGCTCACTTTGATGGCGTGGGTGGTTTGATCCCCACCTAGGATTCTTTGGACAATTGTCGGCTCCAAAATGACGTATAACCAGGTTGACGTATAACGTATAATTTTAAAAAAAATAAAAAATTTTAAATTAAAGGTGAAAAATAGAATAAAAGGTATATGGCAAATGTATGGTGAAAAAGCCAATATTCCTTTATTAGTACAAATAAAATATATATATAAAATATGCCAAAACGCGTTTCGCCACACAGGGCTTTATCAACTGGCAATAATATACATTAACCTGGTACAATGAAGCTTATATAAGCTTAGAGAATACATAATTGTTTGAATTTTGGCGCCAAAATGACGTCATCAGTACAATGAGAGTGATACAAAAATATTGAAAACATAAACATAACATAAAAATAACTGGAGCATGGTTTAATGATAAAACAATATACAGAATACTATAAAAATAATGTAAAAACGAGTCTTATTAATGGTACATAAGGATAAAATAAATAGTCATGTGATCGCGAGCTACCGCGATCACATGGTATGTCCCAATGCTTATTGGGAGGTGTAGTATATTGGTGGCGTTCAGGGAGACCGGAAGGGGAAGGAGAAGTGAAGGACACGTGACCGCGATCGCTTGCGGTCACGTGACATAGCATAGGGCTCAGGAGGGATGCAGAGTCTGGACGGAGGCTGGCCTATGAGGGCACACCTCCGTCCAATAGCAGCACTTGGGGAACACGTGATCGCGATCGTACGCGGTCACGTGTTTTTGCGCAAAGCATTGTGGGGGATGTAGTGTCTGGTAAGACACATCCCTATTGAAGTAAAAAAATAGAAAAATCGAAAAACGGAAAGACGAAAACCTATGGGGAAGGGGAAAAATCTAAATCAAGAGATATATGTAAATACATGGGGAAAACAATATAATAAATAACTAGGAAATAAGAGGAACACATTAAATAAATACTGAAGATATGTAAGGAATAAAATGAAATGTATGGGGAAACTGGTGTAAACAAAAAGCATCCTATCTATATAAAATGCAAGGGAAAATGGAATGGATATATATAAATATAAGTATGGGGAAGGGGCAGAAACAGTACTAAAAAGAGGGCAAGTAAGAAAAAACAATATATAAAAAAATAATATATAAAAAAATATATAAAAAAATATATAAAAAAAATATATATATGTTTGAAATTAAAGGGTGCAGAAATAATAAAAATATATATTAAAAGTAAAGGGAAAGATAATATATATTATAAAAAGTTAAAAAGATCGAATTCAGCATTAAGTCCTTTTGGAGAGAGGGTTTTTAGTTGAAAAACCCAGTACATTTCCCTTTTTCCTAAAATATTTGTGATATCTCCACCTCTCCAAGGAAGGGTAACTTGTTCAATCCCAATAGCTTTTAAGAGAGTCGGGTCTTTATTATGATTTATAAAATATTTAGAGACTGAATGGTTTTCATAGCCTTTTTTAATATTACGGCAATGTTCTGCCAGTCTCACTTTCAAACATCTTTTGGTCATGCCCACGTATTGCAATCCACATGGGCATTCCAAAAGGTATATAACCCCTTTTGTATTGCATCCAATAAAGTCTTTGATGGGGTAGGAAATTTTAGTGGTGGTGGAAGAAAACTGGGTGGATTTTGAAATTGTGGTGTCTTTCGTGGTTTTACATACAATACACTTCTTGCATTTGAAGAACCCTTTAGGCCTAGATAAAAAATTTTCTTTTTGGTGTGTATTTTCTTTAGTATAATTTTTAGTCAGAATTGATCTAAAATTAGGGGCTCCTCTGAATATAACATTTGGTCTGTCTGGAACATGGTCTTTTAAAAGGTCGTCCTGTTTTAGAATGTGCCAGTGTTTATTTATGATTTTTTTTAAAATTTTACTCTTATTATTAAAATCTAAAATAATAGGGAGTTGTGGGGGGTCTGTTTTTTTAGCTTTATATTTTAGGAGTTCCGTTCTTTCCTTCTCTTTTACTACCTCTAAGGCTGTGTTTAATTTGTCTGCTTCATAGTTTTTTTTTTCTAAAAACATATTTTGGCATATTTTATATATATATTTTATTTGTACTAATAAAGGAATATTGGCTTTTTCACCATACATTTGCCATATACCTTTTATTCTATTTTTCACCTTTAATTTAAAATTTTTTATTTTTTTTAAAATTATACGTTATACGTCAACCTGGTTATACGTCATTTTGGAGCCGACAATTGTCCAAAGAATCCTAGGTGGGGATCAAACCACCCACGCCATCAAAGTGAGCAGTATATCTTGCTCATTTAAATGTGAGTACGCCCTTTACTTTTAAGTTTTATTTTTATTCTATATACAGTGAGCACTATATTTTATCTCTCTTTTACATCGAGGAACTACTTACATCTATGTCCCGCCAGTGGGGGGTAAAACGCCACTGAATGCTGATTACACCTGAGCAAGTATATGCTCTTGCATAGGTGAGTAATATACCTCCACTACATCTACTTTATTTTATATTCATTTATACAGTGAGCACTATATTTTATCTCTCTTTTACTTCGAGGAACTACTTACATCTATGTCCCGCCAGTGGGGGGTAAAACGCCACTGAACGCTGATTACACTCGAGCTAGTACATGCTCCTGCATAGGTGAGTGAAATACCTCCCCCTACATCCACTCTATTTTATCTACGTCTATACAGCCTGCACTATTGGAGTCTATTTGTCTTTTTATTTACATGATCATCATTGAGTCAAGACTGCCTACACCATAGAAGACTCAGCCTTCCATCTACTACAGTATCAAGTCTCCATCAGCCTATTGGAATCCACTATATATTGGGACTATTACGCACAAATTTATATTTATTTTATTTTATGTGTATATATATGAGAGTAAACTTCATATTTATTTCTCTTTTTATTGGATTATTTTAGTATAGCGCGACCTATTATTCTGTTTTTGCCACACTCTTCCTTGAGGACATTAGAGGGAACCTCATACCCATAGGTTGCAGCTTTCTTTCTGTTTCTTTTCCTTTAGACCACCCAGCGCTGATCCTTGAAACCCCTTTACTAGGCAATATTGTAACTACCCCTTGCACTGCAGCACACTAATAGACACATTTTTGGGGTTCATTTGCATGTCTTAATGTTTCTCTGATGATATTTTCATGAACAATGTTTGGCTGAGCTGAACATCGCATCGGACGTTCATAACAAAATTTTAATTTTGGGGGAAAAAAATGAAATTTTGTCAGGTCTATTTTAATTGTATCTTGGAAAAGGTGGGATAAGTAATGATGATGTCTCCTCCAGCAGCCCCACATACTGGAATGAATAGATAATAATTATTCAAGAATCTTTACAAATATCTCTATTCTCACAGACACAAAATGATGGTATAACCGAGATAAAGGATTATGACTATTAAAGAGGAAACACATGTACAGGGCATAAACATTGTGTTAGAATTTTCAGAACCCAAAAAAAAGTCTACTGTGTCCATAGGAACAGTGTTTTTAATTTAAGAATTGGACTGGTAGGGGTGCCTTGAGGACTAGTTTAGGAACGACTGGATGAAACCATTATCACACCTTCAGTATGCAGTTTAGTTTTTCATTCCTTTACATGGAATAACTGTAAATGGGACGACATGTGCTTCTTTAAAATATAAGTAACCTTAACTTTTTTGTTTGTTTGTTTTTGTACAGATCACATATCTTTGCTCACCATATGAATATATTATGGTTGTATTCATTATTTTTGTAAAGAGCACCGCGCTCTGTTTTGGTTGCAGCATTTGTTGCTTACATTTATTTTTAATTTGATTTAGAACATTTTGCTCTACTTCAAAAATCTATATGAAACGCAATACTGAAATCCTATTAATCAAAAAGTGTTCTCTATAACCCCTGGCTCGTAATAGAAGAAACTAATTATAATGTCTCCTCAAGCTACCCCTCTGACCAGAATAAACTTAAAATAATGTATGAAGACTTCCCCACAAACATTTGTAATCCTACAAAGGGAAAATTGAAATAGAATTAAGAGAAAAAAAAAATTACCAATATTAAATATTAAAAATCAATGAACTAGGCAAAAAAAAATCCTTCTGAAAATTTAAATACAATGTTTATGCCCTGTACATGTGTTTCCTCTTCAGTAGTCATAATCCTTTCTCTCAGTTATACCATTCTTTTGTGTCTGTGAGAGTAGAGATATTTGTAAGGATTCTCGATTAATTATTATCTATTCATTCCAGTCTGTGGGGCTGCTGGAGGAGAGATCGTAATTACTTCTCCCACCTTTTCTAAGATACAATTAAAATGGAATTGACAATGTTACTTTTAGAAAGATTTAGATAAATCTTTGGAGTATGGAAACCGACAAAATCCAGCAGCCATAAATTAAGAATATGGTTATCTTGGATTCAATAACAGCAGAACAGCTAAATTATTATTTATTATGAATGTTTAGATGACTAGCTGCAGAGTTTTAGCAAAATTAGTTACTAATTAAAATATTTCACTTAATTTGAAAGTGCAAAAACATCACAGGTCTAAAATAGAAGGTTATAGCAATGGGTTGCTTATTGAATTTGTTCTGGTGAGTAGAATCATTACCTCCAGGCATTTTGCTATAAACACTGCCTTTTCAGAGAAAATGCAGTGTTTACATTACAGCCTATTGATAACTTCACTGGCCACTCCTCAGATGGCTGTTAGAGATCCTTCCTGGGTCATGGCTGCCTAAAATGCATCCACACATTCAGTGTCTCCTCCCTCTGCATGCAGACACTGAACTTTCCTCATAGAGATGCATTGATTCAAGTCATCTCCATGAGGAGATGCTGATTGGCCAGGGCTGTGTTTAAATAATGCTGGATCTGCCCCTGATCTGCCTCTGTCAGTCTCAGCCAATCATATGGGGAAGCATTGTGATTGGATCAGGCTACCACTTCTGATGATGTCAGCAGGCAGTGGGCAGGTCAAAAGGAAACAGTGACAAAGCCACAAAGCCAGCAGCTCCAGACTTGAATACAATTAAGATTTACTATATTTAGGGAGGCATGAGGGGACCAGGGTGACTAGATGGTGGTTTTATCCCTATAGGGTCAGGAATACATGTTTGTGTTCCTGACCATATGGTGCTCCTTTAAATTAATTTTTAGGTTGCGTTCCTGGTAGGCCGGTTATGTTCTGGAGTATAAAATGAAGTTTAGTGATGTCGCGGACATAACATTTTCCGTGAATGGCGAACGCGAACTTCCGCAAATGTTCGCGAACGGGCGAACCGGCCGAACCGCCATAGACTTCAATAGGCAGGCGAATTTTAAAACCCACAGGGACTCTTTCTGGCCACAATAGTGATGGAACAGTTGTTTCAAGGGGACTAACACCTGGACTGTGGCATGCCGGAGGGGGATCCATGGCAAAACTCCCATGGAAAATTACATAGTTGATGCAGAGTCTGGATTTAATCCATAAAGGGCATAAATCACCTAACATTCCTAAATTGTTTGGAATAGCTTGCTTTAAAACATCAGGTATGATGTTGTATCGATCAGGTAGTGTAAGGGTTACGCCCGCTTCACAGTGACAGACCAAACTCCCTGTTTAACGCACCGCAAACAACCGCAAACAATCCATTTGCACAACCGCAAACTCCCCATTTGCACAAGGTTGGATACCAAGCTAGCCATGTCCCGTTCCTTGTCCTCACTGATGTCATTGAAGGTCTCTTCCTCCACCCAGCCACGTACAACACCAAGGGTCCCCGAAAGGTGACAACAAGCCCCCTGTATTTTTTTTTTTTTTTAAATGTACACTACTGTTACACCAGATATGAGTTGCACTGGTGTGACACTGTGCCCTGGCAGGCCCTGAAACGCACACGTGTGAAGGAAACTGACTGCTATTAATTTTTTTTAAATACAAGCTATTGTGACACCAGATATGAGTGGTGGCACTGGGCAAGTGGGCACAGTATACGCTGTGAGCCTGACACACACACTGGCAGGCAGGCAACTGTAATTAGATTACACACACAAAAAAAGCAGACTGATGTTCTAGCCCAAAAAAGGGCTTTTTGGGGTGCTGCCCTTACAGCAGAGATCCTTCAGGACTGTAGTGGACACTGAATACACTAGCCTAGCTATCGATTTCCCTATTAAATCATTAGCAGCTACACTGTCCCTCCTCTCACTAAGAATGCAGCTTCCGGGGGGGCGGGGCCTAGCTGTCATGGAGGAAAGACGCACTTCGTGTGAGCTCCCTCAATATCTCACTTTAGGCAGCTATCAACAAGCGAATTTCACCCCAGAAGGGGATGACCCAGCAATGTTGCTCCTACCTGACCGACCCGACATGCTTAATAGCGGTCAGCAAATCGACAGAGTCTTACTTACCTCTGCGTGGCAAGTGTGGCCTGGTGCTCACCGGGCGGGAGAGGCGGCCGATCTCCCGATCCTGGGATGCCCAGGAGCAGCTACTTCCCGGCAGGAGCTCCGTTACCCACCCCCCCTCGGACCGGTGGGGTTATCCCGGTCCACCCCTGAGAGGCTGTCTGGAGCGAATGGATGCACAGAACCTTTCGGGACATCTCTAATGAAGATGTAAGTTTAGGTGGAGGCAAAGAAGCTGAAGTAGCATCATTGTTGGCAGAAATCTGCTGTTTTTCAATTCTGGTTAATTTTATGGTCTTCCCCATTATTTTCAAGTTTGGCTAAATTTGAAAATGGAGTTAAAGCCTCACTGTCATGGCCGAATCCTGTTCTTTATAACCTCCCTCCCGACTCCACTACATCTAGCTGACCCCTTAGTCACCTCCAAATGCCCCTAGGCCCCATATTACCTATTTTTTTATCTTTATTTTGTGCCCGGACCTATGTTCTGGGTGCCACCATCTTTGTGTGGGTAGATGAAGTCCCTGTGGGACATCTTCCCTATACTAGATAGAGCTGTGAGATTACTGCACATGCCCAGTTAAACACCTGGGCATGCGAACTGGAATTTCATCCATTCATTCATCTGAAAGACGAATGAATGAATAGAAATGTCAGACGAACAATCAAACACTGAATATCAGTGTTCGTTTGTTTCTTCAGTTTATTACAAGGAGGGAGCTACCAACGCGCAGCTCCCTCCTTGTAATATGTAAAGATAGAAGCAGCCCTAAGCCCCCCATGTCCTCCCGCACTCTATAGGGGTCAATAGGTCCCCCTGAGCGGTGAGTGGGGCCCTAAATAACCCCTGAGCGGTGGGTGGGGGCCCTAAAGGATAAATGGGGGGACCTATTGTCCTCCCCACAGCCCCCACCCCTGAGCAGCAGGTGGGGGCCCTAAAGGATAATGGGGGGACCTATTGTCCTCCCCTTGGCCCCCACCCCTGAGCGGTGGGTGAGGGCCCTAAATAACAGTAAGGGGGGACCTATTGTCCTCCTCCCAGCCCCCACCCCTGAGCAGTGGGTGAGGCCCTAAAGGATAATTGGGGGGACCTATTGTACCCCCCCGACCCCACCCCTGAGCGGCGGGTGGGGGCCCTAAATGAAAAAGCCCCCACCCCAAGGTGACTAGGGGTGCCCAAGCCCCTAGTCACCCCCCCCCCCACCACCACCCAAATAAAAATTAATCCCCTACCTACCCCCCTCACCCTTAAAATAGTGAGAGGGGAATAAAAGAACTCACTACCTGTAAAAAAAATAAAACTTATCATTTGATGTCTTCTTTTTTTATAAAATCTTCATTTTTCAGCCCAAAAAAGGCCAAATAAAAACCATCATACCCGTCGAACTTAAAATAAAAAACCCGAGCGCAAAAGCAAACACAAAAACCTGACGAAAAAAAAAAAACCCAAAACTAAAAAATTAATCCATCTTCACCCGGCGAGGGCATGGCGCAGAATGAGCTCCGCAAGGCGGGAAAAGGCTTATAAAGCCTTGCCCCGCCCTGTAATTAGGCTAAGAACTTTCCCACGCTGTGTAAAATGACACAGAGCATTTATACATTTATACTTTTTTTTTTGCATTTATACATTTATACTTTAAAAGTTAACTTTGTCAATTCCATTATAAGTGTATCTTAGAAGATGTATGAGAAGAAATGATGACGTCTCCTCTGGCTAGTTGATATTGTTGATATACATTTTTGGGTTTGATTCACCTTGAGGGGAAGTTACGTTCTGGATTCTAAATTGGAGATATACCGTATATACTCGAGTATAAGCCGACCCGAATATAAGCCGAGGCCCCTAATTTTACCCCAAAAAACTGGGAAAACTTATTGACTCGAGTATAAGACTAGGGTGGGAAATGCAGCAGCTACTGGTAAATTTCTAAATAAAATTAGATCCTAAAAAAAATATATTAATTGAATATTTATTTACAGTGTGTGTATAATGAATGCAGTGTGTGTGTATGAGTGCAGTGTGTGTGTATGAGTGCAGTGTGTGTGTACGAATGCAGTGTGTGTGTACGAGTGCAGTGTGTGTGTACGAATGCAGTGTGTGTGTACGAATGCAGTGTGTGTGTATGAATGCAGTGTGTGTATGAATGCAGTGTGTGTGTATGAATGCAGTGTGTGTGTATGAATACAGTGTGTGTGTACGAGTGCAGTGTGTGTGTACAAATGCAGTGTGTGTGTACGAATGCAGTGTGTGTGTATGAATGCAGTGTGTGTATGAATGCAGTGTGTGTATGAGTGCAGTGTGTGTGTATGAGTGCAGTGTGTGTGTATGAGTGCAGTGTGTGTACGAGTGCAGTGTGTGTGCATGAGTGCAGTGTGTGTGTGTGTGTATGAGTGCAGTGTGTGTGTGTGTGTTGCAGAGCCTTGGTGGGGGGTGGGCAATTTTTTTATTTTTATTTTTTTATTTTAATTTTTTATTATTATTATTTATTATTGTTTTTTTATTTAATTTCATTATTATTATTTTTGTTATTATTATTATTTAATTTAATTATTATTATTAATATATATTTTTTTCATCCCCCCTCCATGCTTGATATATGGCAGGGAGGGGGGCTCTCCTTCCCTGGTGGTCCAGCATTGGCAGTTCAGTGGGGGGAGAGGGGGGCTGTCAGAGAGTTTACTTACCTGTCCTGCAGCTCCTGTCAGCTCCCTCCTCCTCCGCGCCGTCCGTTCAGCTCTTCTGTCAGCTCACACTCTAAGTCTCGCGAGAGCCGCGGCTCTCGCGAGACTTACAGTGGGAGCTGACCGAGGTGCTGAACGGACGGCGCGGAGGAGGAGGGAGCTGACAGGAGCTGCAGGACAGGTAAGTAAACTCTCTGACAGCCCCCACAGCCCCTGTCTGTATTATGGCAATGCAAATTGCCATAATACAGACTATTGACTCGAGTATAAGCCGAGTTGGGGTTTTTCAGCACAAAAAATGTGCTGAAAAACTCGGCTTATACTCGAGTATATACGGTAAGTATAGATTTGTGAAAATTAGCTCAAGTAGCAATATTGTCTGTAGAAAACAGTTCATTTCCTAATACTGGTTGTTGTTTTTTTTTGCATCTAAAATGGAAGGGTCACTTTCCAGGGTTTGATCATATTATTTCTATGTATCACTATATTTAGTAATCATATATTTGGGATATGTATAAAATAAAATTTAATGCAGCAATCCACACCTCATTATACTGCACTGGGTATCTCCATCTTGACCCCCGTCAATCATTGTTATGGGCGCTGTCCATTGCACCTGGCAGCCGAGATAGAGAAAGCATGCAGATAAGAGAAGAAATTAAATAATATTTCGATTTCTACTCTTTATTTGTAATATTTGTCCTGGCTTTTCCTTTTCTGAATAGGATTGCTATGTAATTTGTAAACATAACAAAAACTTTAATATAAATTCAAAAGAAATCAGAGAAAAAAAAAGAAAAAAAAAGGAGATTTTAAATACAAACACATGAAAAAAAAAAGCCCTTCACTCAGACTCCCACTACTCCTGGGCGGCAGCAATGACCACAGTACAGATCAGCCCCAATACATTACAATAAAAAACAAAGAAAAAAAGTTACACTATTCTTAAATCTCTATTCATATTTATATAAATTGAGGTTTTTAGTTCCACTCCAATGGCCATTAGATGAAGGCTTCCCTGCCACATCAAGGCAAATCTCTCAGGTTGGTCCTACACTTACAATTCACCTTGCTTCCTTGGGTTTCAGGCAAAAAAAACCAATCTATAATGAAAAAGAGAGGGGTATTTTTTAACCCCCTACATACTTATTAATCCTTAATAGGCAACACATGGGATGGGCGGCAGCATTGTAACATGGCTGTGATATTTAAAGGCAAATAGACACAAAAAAGTCCTGCTCTCAGACTCCCACTACTCGTGGGCATCAGCTGATTTTAAGTGCTGTATTCTATGGTGTAAATTCAAAAGAAATGGCAATTCCCCTTTAATTTTACATCTTTTAAAGAACACCTCTATTCATAATGCACAATTTTATGTTGCACGGTTCATCAGGGCACACTTTCTTTTTTTTCTCTGTAGCTTGGTTAAATGCATTGCGGGCCCTAGAGCTAGTATTATGATATAAATGTGAATTTGGGTAAGCTCATACTGGATGAAAGGAGCTGGTATGAGGAAGATACATTATCTTCAAGTTGTTATCTAAAAATGTGAACATGCTCTTTTGAATTTGAAAGCTTTATTGGTTCCTTTATTATTAAAAACAAATAACACATTTATTCAAGAGATCCACTGGTGAAAAGATGAGTATCGACATTCAATAAAAGATTTTTTCATATACAAAATTGTTTACGCAATGTAAGAACAAAAGATGAGTTTCTATATTGTTTATCAACATGGCATTTGAACACATCTTTGTAGCGAGAGCTCCACAGGGTAGATGTATTATTCTTACTGGAAAAAAAAAATATGAATAAGGTATTTACTAAAGAGAACGTTGTTTTACAAAGAACAAACGACCTACAATTTTGAGGGCAATTAATCATTAAAGTAGATATAACCGTACAGGGAATCAAACCCCCAGGATCGAGAAGACGCTCACCGTGTACCTGATTTCATCTAGAATAATTTCTGGAAAAATATAAATGAAAGATGTGAACTGTGTGTCTGATTTCTCCAAGGATAAGAAAATTCTTTCTGTAAAGAATTTAAAAGAGTTCTATTATTCTCGTAAATAAATAACAGGAGTTCTCAGATCAAAATGTTATTTGAAGTAAAAGCAAGAGGCTGCTCATAAACACTGTATCAACTGTCTTCAATTCACTTTTGTGGATTTCACATTTAGCATTAATACTGCAATAACGTTTTTTTTCTTTTCATTTTCCCTTTCTTTATGCTCCTTATATCTTAATGATCTTAATCCCCACATTATTGCCATTTACCTTTATTTATATTTATTATATGTTCTCTTTTGTTTGGGATCTTAGTATATAGTTCTCCTCTTTTTATGACGAAGATTGTCCTTTTGAGAGATTCAATTTGACCGAAGGATTGGGGGTTAAATAATTTTA
The DNA here is from genome assembly GCF_036172605.1 of Pelobates fuscus. Taxonomy (NCBI): domain Eukaryota; kingdom Metazoa; phylum Chordata; class Amphibia; order Anura; family Pelobatidae; genus Pelobates; species Pelobates fuscus. The sequence continues at coordinate 136,115,723 of NC_086324.1, read as the reverse complement.
GCAACTTTGCTCAAGCTCCGCCCATTGCCAAAAATGTCCAAAGATCACTTAAACATACGAAAAAGTAGTCTCTACTGTTTGTTGTGGATAATAAAAAAGTGAAAACAAGGAGAAATAGAAGGAAAAAAATGATTCATTTAAAAACAAAAAAACATTGTGCAAGAGAATGCTGAGAACAGACAAGAGCTCAAGTCGTTTGTGCTTCGGAGAGGCCCCCGCTCAGGTGTCAAACTAGTTTTAGCTCTTCTTGTGCCATTGCAAAGAGAACCTAAACTCTTCAGACTAATCCCACCCAAAATGGCAGCCCGGATCTGAAGGCTATATGAATTTATGAATGTAGATTATACTATTTCTGGCATATGTAGATATAATGATCATGCAACATTTGATCATTAAACATTTATTTACTCTGTGAGTGAATTTCTTTGGATTTTGTTATACTTGTTGTTAGCAGTCAAGTAGATACAATGAGAGTTTTAGATTGAGTTCTGGAACCATTAGTATTCACATCATTATGTTAAGTCAGGATTATGTGAGTTACTAACAAATGTTTCCAGGGTGAGGGGAGATCTAAAAAGTCTATTTAACCTTGGTAGAAGATTAATTGTATACATCCCTGAAGAAGTAAATTTTTATTCTAATGGAACACACTGATCAAAAGTAGTAAAGGCAAATATTTTTACTACCATTGAGAAAGACTGCTCCCACTGGTAGGCTACATGGTCTTTTTGAGATATTCAGAAGTCTATACCTAGTGGTGAATAATGTATCCTTCTGATACGATCTGCTTAAAAATGACACTATAGGCACCCAGACCCCTTCATCGCATTGAAGTGGTCTAGGTGCAGTGTCTCTGTCCCCTTAGTCCTGCAATGTAAAACATTGCTGTTTCAGAGAAATCCATTGCAGGGTTAAGACTGACTCTAGTGGCTGTCTAGCAGACAGTCACTAGTGGCACCTCCTGCAATTTCATGGAGTTCAACTCCGTGAGATGACGCTGATGTCCTTATGCTTTCCATGAGGATGTCCAACATCTTCAAATCCTCCATAGGAAAGTATTGATTAAATCATTTCCCATGGGGAAGGCCTAACGTACGCACTCCACTTGATGTGCATACACATTAGATTCCCCCCATTGTCAGCTTTGGAGGAGACGGAGATGGAGACGGAGCCGATGGACCTCACCACTGGAAAAAAGAAAGAGTTAAGAGGGGTTTTAACCCTTTCAACACCAGGGGGCGAACAATACCCGTAGAGCAGAGGGACACTATAGCGTTAGGAACACAGTTTTATATTTCGAATGCTATAGTGTTCCTTTAATGGGACAATCCACTGCCTAAATACAAAACTATGTAAAAGTCATTATTTAGCAGATATAACCCCAATGAAATTTTTTTTATTGAGCTTACCCCAAATTGACCAACTGATGAAGCCCTATATTTGAGTGGAGAAACGCTTCCTGGCAATACTGAGAGTTTATTTGCTTGCCAATCTTTTAATTGTTTTTGTTATATTTAAATAAATAATGTTTTAATACATACTTGGTACCTCGTTCCTGCTATTGAGAAAGAAGGGAGTTTGGTCCCTAAGCCACACACTGTGCTGTTTGTTAGAAGCTAGAACTGGCTCTACCTTTGTGAGTATCCATTCGTAAAGTGCCTGTTGGAGGTTTATGTACATTACTCTACTACCCTATGCCCATATCTTGTTTGAACTACCATCTAGGGACCATCACGAAGAATTCCAGTATATAGAAGGGAAGGGTTACCTTTACGAACCCCCAAATGGTTCCCACCAGAGCCAAGTGTTTTAGCTCATAAAAGGGTGCTCAATTGTCTCACCAAATATCACGCAATTAAAGAGTGCTCAATTGTCTCACCAAATATCACGCAATTATTTCCACAGTTATACAATATTGTTTTTTTGTTTTTTTTAAAGGTACTAAGGTCCACTTAACTCAAAGATTTTTTCATTGATGCTAAGACATATGTCTCAAGGTAATGTTGTTTTCACATGTCTTACACTTTTTAATTGGTCATAAGTGCTACACTGTTTTTTGGTTTGAGAAATAAAACATATACTTACTATCTGAGTAAGGCACTGGTGGAATAATCCCCACCTAGGATTTCTTTGGAGTTAAAAGTATATAAAATGCCAGGAGATTTACTTAAAAACAGAGTAAAAGGTAATTGGTACAATAAACAAATAGAGTGTCCAACATTCCTTTATTAATACAAACAATTAACATCCATAACATGTTTCACCTTTCTGGCTTTATCAAATGAAAGAATCATCATTACAGTGTGCTTTAGAGAGAGAGATAGCATTATATGGCGCACAGTACTGATTTGTGTCTTACAGAGCACTTTATAGAGAGGGATGCCCTTAGTGGGTGCACGGTAAAGTGGCACTTCAAAAATGTGATAAAATAACATGCTTTGTCTTGTCTTAATCCTAAAAAGGAGTCATGGGCAACTGTATGCAAGCAACTGTGATTAGCATGGATGACAGACAGAGGGTGAAGTACCCTTATGAGATAACCAGGCATCAAAGGAAATCTAGAAGCACCATACCCCCTACTGAGTGCTATAGTGGTTATGGTGCAACAATGTAACTAGTCAAAGTGTTTAGTAACAACCTAACTTTTTACCTGGGGTCTAAAAAAAAAGGTACACCTCCCCATCTTCTCTCTGTGGGAAGGAGAGCTGTAAACTTCTGCTAGGAGCTTTAATTATCTTTCCTGAGCTAATTCTTGCAGTGCAGGGCTAGCTCGTTGGCTGAGATGGTCAGATAATCATTGTCAACCAATGAACAAAGTCCATCACTACTTAGCTAAATGAAGAGAGTTTCTGGTAGACAGAATGTAGACAGGGCATTTAATGGGAGAGCAGTCATGGGGGGCTGTGTGGCAGTACGTTTCAAGCGATAGAACATGGAGAATCAGTCAGGAAAAGTGGTCTGCTTTCTGACGAAATATAAGTCCAACTTTTTTAGAATATTAAAATAAAAATAACTGAAATTTCTAAAACAATACACAAAGCATAGAAATGTTTACTTGTTTTGTGCTTAGTTAATATAATTTTATTTTTTCCAAATAACGGAGCTACTATAATGTGCTTTGCGGTGTGAAGAGAAGGAAAATAAATTTGCAGTGACTTTATGTTACACTAAAATGATTGGTATCTAGAGCAGTCATTCATTCTGTTCTTGAAAAGCAGATGTATTAGTATTCATGCCTTCCTGACCTGATGGCACAAGCAGAATATTGAGATTTGTGGGGAAAAAATGCTTTTGAGAACCATATTACAGGAGTTGTAGTGATGAAACAGGTTAGCTAGTAAATATGACTGACTAATACTATCAGTTATAAAGTCAAACTTGAAATCTAGACAAGCTTCAGTAATTTATCATTATAGTGAATACAGGCTGTTTGGAGGAGGAAGTTTTTAACAGTAATTTGTTTAGAAAACTTTTTGTCATTTTCAGATAACATTTGAACCTTTAAACCATATATAGAAATGAAATATATATATATATATTTTTTTTAAATTAGACATTTTATCACGTAAGGGTCAAGTAGGTAAATTACTAAGAGTTTAGATTAAAAAGGAATTATATGCAAATTTATACGATGTGATTTTATTTCCCTATGTCATTAATGTATGCAGATATGATATGATCTAAACAGAAAAATGTAATCTTAAAAACTAGTCTGCAAATTCTTACATACAGACTAGGGAAAACAAACCTTTGCGGTCACTAGTCCTGTGCTTGTCCACCACTAGAGGGCATGTTGATAATATTCTTTTCATATAAATACTTGCTGCTGATAATTCATTGCTGTGTGCTCCCACATTATAAATCATCTTAATGTCTCATGTCTCGATCAGGTGGTCAATAGGAGCTATGCAGACTTGATCACTGCTCTTAGTCTTTTATTGTTGTTGATGTTGACACATGATTTGTGCTAGCAATCAGGTTGTGTCCTCAAGTACTTATTATATTTTTTTATTTCTACTCTTTGTTATGCATCTCTCCACAAATATCTGCAAATCGTATTTCTTGAGAGACTATGCTGTGATTGCCGTGCTAAAGAATAACAGTTGTACATATGCTATCTTCTAAAATCAGTAGGTATCTCATGGTGGCCTTTCTGGAATTTCTTCTGCCTAGGATAAGTCCAAACTGTTCTTTAATGTTCTTCATTCCAGGTGGTCGAATATCAACTTGCAGAGGTCCTGTACGTTTTCAAGCAGTTCTGTTTTGCCTCTTGTGTTCATAGATTTAAGGTAATTGGTTTTAACAATACATATTAACCCCTTAAGGACCGGACTGTTTTTGCGATGTTGTACATTTGCGACCAGGAATCTTTTTGACACTTTTGTGGTGTTTGTGTTTAGCTGTAGTTTTCCGCTCTCTCATTTACTGTTCCCATACAAATTATATATAGTTTTTTTCAGGACAATAGGGGCTTTCTTTACATACCATTATTTATATAATCTCATGTAATTTAATTTTAAAAAAAAAATAAAAAAAATATGATGAAAAATTGAAAAAAATACATGTTTTTTTACTTTTATGTGAAAAATCTTTTACTCATCTACAAAAGCGAATGAAAAAACTGCTAAATAGATTCAAAATGTTGTCCTGAGTTTAAAAATACCCAGTTTTGACATGCTTTTTGCTATTCTTTTGCATGTTATAGGGCTATAAGTACAAGTAGGATATTGCGGTTTCAAAACATACATTTTTAAAATGTATCAATAGTGACATTGTAACACTATTATCTGTCATAAATCTCTGAATACCACCCCACATGTACATATTTTTTTTAAAGTAGACAACCCAGGGTATTCAATATGGGGTATGTCCAGACTTTTTTAGTAGCCACTTAGTCGCAAACACTGGCCAAAGTTAGCGTTCATATTTGTTTGTGTGTGAAAAAAGTAAAAAACTAAATTGAACGCTAATTTTGGCCAGTGTTTGTGACTAAGTGGCTACTAAAAAAGACTGGACATACACCATTTGCAATACATTGGGTTGTCTTCTTTTGCAAATGGTATGCCATCATGGGGGTAATTCTCATTCCTCGGCTACCATAAGCTCTCAAAGGCAACGTAACCAACCTGGCCATTTTCAATGTAAAAATATTTGACCCATATATTTGACCCTGTAACTTTCAAAAACGCTATAAAACCTGTACATGGGGGGTACTGTTATACTCAGGAGACAAATATTAGTGTTTCAAAACTGGAAAATGTATCACAACAATTATATCATCAGTAAAAGTGCTGTTTGTGTGTGAAAATTTTTGAAAAAGTCACTTTCACTGACAACATCATCGCTGTCATATGATTTACTGTTTTGAATCACTAATATTTGTGTTCAGCGAAGTCTCCCGAGTAAAACAGTACCCCCCATGTACAGGTTTTAGGGTGTCGTAGAACGTTACAGGGTAAAATACAGTGCTAACAAATTAAATTCTCTGGACTTTCGACCTGGGTTGGCAGGCAGGTCCCTTAAATTGCAATCAATAAAATTACTTAATTATGTAAAAATATTACATGAATACACATGTAGAATTTAAATATATATACATATTTATATATTTGAAGTCTACGTGTATATTTATATAATTATTTATGTAATTTTGTATATGGACATATGTATATTTCGTATTCTTTTTATTTATTTATATATACATAGATATATATACAATTTCATTCTAAGTGTATTTTGATATAAATATATATATATATTAATATCAAAATACAGTTAGAATAACATTTCATGTAGAAAAATATATTTTTTTTAATTTTTATTATTATTTTTAAATGTTTTTATTTAATTTAAATTACTTATTATTTGTATTTTATAATAATATATATATATACAATATATATAGTTATTATATATATTATATATATACACGTGTGTAATTTAATTATAAGTGTATTTTTATATTAATATATGTACATATTAATATAAAAATACACTTAGTATGACATTATATATATGATATATAGACATATATTATATAGGTATAATATATGTCTATATATCATATATATATACACATATATCATTATTATTTTTATTTATTAACTTTAACTTTTATTTTTTTTAGGATTTTACACATGCAGGGATACTGCCTGTCAGCACAGACAGTCCCCCTGCAGGCAGACACATGGACACCTATTGTGACCATGTGGTCGCCCTGTTGGGCGATCACATGGCCACAGGGGTCCTAATCTGCCATGGGGAGACTGTCTGGGCTGCAGGCAGTCTCCCCACACCGGGACCAACGCCGATCGCCGCCGGGGGAACGACGGCGATCGGGTAAGTACATTGGACCGTTAGGACGGTTCAGGACCGTCAGCGGTCGGCAACGCAAAAATGCCGATGACGGTCCTGAACCGTCCTGCGTCCTTAAGGGGTTAATTGGGAAAAGGCATGGAAAAGTCCTTTAACATTTTGCTCCAAACAGCAAAATATTATAGAAAGTTATAGGAAGCAAGTCCTAAAGTGTACAAAACAAGTTTGATTAATATGCAAGCCTAGCTAGCAGCATAGGGCAAGATCAGGTGTATTCAGACCTTTCCTGACTACAGGACTACATTCGGAGCTTCGCCACATCTCCTGCAACTAGATATTGAAAGTGGAAAGATGTGTTAAGAAAACCGAGGGCAGAACAAACATTCTGAAGGGTTCAGAGACGTATTATGCACAGTCACAATTTACAATAAGAACTACAAATAAGAACAAGCAAAATGTAGAATTGAGAACATCTAAAATATTCCTCTGGTGGCATGTCATGTGTCTCTATAGAATATGCCAAAGTTATTGGAGGATGTCTAAGTAATCCTTAGCTGTGACAATCCATTTGGTCACCGATCAATCAAAATAGCTAATCTTATTGACCTTTAATTACAATGAATAATGCTTCTCTTTTAACATAAAACATACAACAAACAAACAAACAAATAAATAAATACACAAACCATTATTCACAGGGCAAACATGTGGCTTAAAGGACCACCGTAGTCACCCAACCACTTTATCTCAATTAAGAGGTCTGGTCCTGTCACATTATTCACTTAGCAAATTTGATACTTAAAGGACCACTTCATCTCAGTTAAGGGGTCTGGTGTTGTCATTTTAACCATGCAATGTAAAACATTGCAGCTTTTTTAGCAGCTGCAATGTTTACCTTGCAGTGTAAAATCCACCTCTACTGTCTGTCTGTCTGACAGCCTTTAGAGGCTCTTCCTCTGCCATACCAAGCCAAACTCAGTCTGGGAATTGGAGGAGCCCAGTGTTTGGCTGCGCATGCTTAGTTCCATTGCATCTTCCCCTTTAAACATAGATTTAGGGTGGTCTGATCATCGGTGCGAGCAGTGGAATACCTGCGGTGCTTTGGACCCACAGCGGTGAAAATGGCTTGTCAAACGTTGCAACCGACTGTTACCCAACTTTTTCTTGACTCCTGCACCCTGCAACATCATAGGGAAGCGGACAGATAAATTCAAAACCCACTCAGGCAAAGGTACTATGAAGATTGGGGATCTCTTCTTAGTGTGGCCTACACCTAAAATGGCAGCAATAACAGACTCCCAGGCTACTTCCTCGACGGAGGAAACTCTGGATGCCCCAGACAAAATACCGGAGGCTGAGGATCCCTTCTCTGCACTGTGAATCTCGTCAATCAATGGGAGACCTAGGGGCTCCAGCTACTAAAAGGTGATATCCTGGGCTTGCTAAAAAATATATGTACCCTATTTCTCACTGATATTGCATTGCTTGGGGAGGCAGCAACAGCCATCACAGATAGGGTGAGGTTCATCGTAGAAGACATCTCCTCTCTGGCGCAACCCCCAATGTGCACAGGTAAAAGGTTAATTTGTTCTGTTCAACAAGAATAAACACTCGAATTAAAAGTAGGATATGTCAAACTGACAATTTAATATTAAAACCTTTAATTAAATTCTGGACTCACTTTAAAAATCAAGTAGATTTAAAAGACAAAATCTTACCGGCATTACCATTTACAAATTTAAATAGATGCATCGATAATCTGGATATAAGGGAGTGGGCACGATAGGGCATTAAGACAATTTCAGATCGGGGCGGAGCCTGACCGAGCAAGGAAATGGCAGCATAATCCCTGAGCTCTGCCAAGGCCTAGCCTCAATCAATAGCCATCACGAGCACCTGAGCCCCCTGACACCCCAAAAACCTCCTATCACCCACCCCAATACCTCCACTCACCCCCTCAATGGGCGGAGGCAAGAAAACGCGAAACTCTGCGGTCGCACCAATCTTCCAACAGAAGGCCGGGAAGGCCCAAGCGCCATCTCTGGAACACTCACCGTCTGACTCCGACTCCGAGATGAGCAGCCAAATGGTCTCGGACCGAGCAGAGGCACCACTAACCCGGCGGGACATGCGAGGGTTCCTCACCGACTTCCGAAAATCGGTCGCAGAGGAGCTGGACAAGAAGTTGGGCCCGATCATGGAGGGAATGGCGGACCTGACAGCCCGCACGCAGGCCACAGAATCTAAAATGGCGGAGGCAATGGAAACCGTGCAGGCGCACGGCGGGGTGCTACAGGACCTCCGCGAGCAACTGCGCTCCCTAGAGGAATCAAATGAAGACCTCAACAACAGGACCAGAAGGAACAATATTAGGGTGAGAACCAAACCGGAGACTGTATCCACTGAGCTTCTTACCAAGACCCTCACAGAGGTGTTTCAGAACCTCCTGCCAGAGGCCTCAACCGCTGACCTGCTCATGGACCGGGCACACCGGGCGCTGAGAGCCCCCAGCACCAACATAGCCACCCCAAGAGACGTGATAGTGCGGCTCCACTTTTATCATATAAAGGAGCGCATTATGAGGGCAGCAAGAGAGACCCCCATAGAGGTGGAAGGCGTCCCGGTCCAGCTATACCAAGACCTGGTGCCGACCACCCTGAAAAGAAGACGGGACCTGCGCCCCCTCACGCAACACCTCACCCAGCATGGCCTCAGGTACGCTTGGGGCCATCCGTTCAAACTCATCGTCCGCAGGGAGGGCAGGTTCCACTCCATCTCGCACGCTGCGGAAATCCCCACCCTCCTGGACCACCTGGGCCTGCCACAACTCCCTGAGCCTCTCCAATCTGCCCCGGGCCTTCCAGCATCACAAGCAGCAAACCGCAACCTACCGGCTAGACACAGAGACAACCTGCAGAACCACACAGGCCTGACGCCGCATGCAACTAAAACCAAGCCATTGACGCAGCGGGAGCACCGACCGGACACTGCACCAGCACTCGAACCACACACCTAACCAGGCCACAGACCGACTCCACTCCGCTTGCTTGATCCTCAACAGAGAGCACCCGCCAGAAGGTACCCCATGACCATGGACACCACTACAGCGACGGAGAATACACCCTGCAAACCTGACTACAGCACTCGCCCCCCCACGGAACCGGAGAACCCCAGAGTCCCTGCCATCATGGGAAGATTTAACATCGTGCAGGATGGAGAGTCAACATGGACTGACCAACCGGACACTCTCTCCTTACAAACAATGGTCTCAGGGCTGCAAGTATTAATAGGGAGTCACATTTACACGCACAACACTTGCAGCAACAAAATACCCTCGAGGGACATGGACAGCGGGAGGGGGGAGCAGCGTGGGGGAGGGAGGGGGAAGCGGGAGAGGAGGAGAGGGGGGAGCGGAAGAGGGAGGGTGGGGGGAGCGGGAGAGGGAGGGAGGGGGGATGAGGGGGTAGCGGGGATGGGGGGACGGACGGAGGGGGTGGCAGTCAAGAACACAGGGGACAAGGCACACCTAACAGCCACACACACCACGGGGGACATAGGACACTGCAACTGGCCCACCATCATCTGGGGTGCCAACTACACCTGACAGTGCACGGACCCCCGATAAGCTCCACGGCAACACCCAAGCACAGGTAGGCGCCCCTACATACCTCAAGCCCCACTAGACAGACCACGCCTTTAGAGGGGACCACTGACACCACAGCAAAGGGCCGAGCAAACTGCCTAACGGACCTGGGACCACACCATGGGGACCCCGGGGAAAGGCAACAGGGAGACACCCCCACACGGAGACCATAGGCAACAGGCGGGGAAGACCCCACCAGGGACCCAAATAGAAGGACCGAAACTTGCAAGCCACCAACGCCCAATACCCTCAAGACTGGTGACCACAGATCCCCTTGTCCCAGCAACCTTCACGGCCCATACTACTCACAGAGACGGGCCCAGTCCAGACGCAGGCTGACTAGACATACTCCACATAGCCCGACCTCAACCACACCAAAGGGACACTAGGGGATGAACACGCTGACCCCACACACACGCCCCAGAGGGACCATAGACGGCCCTGAGACACCAACAGACCAATACACAACCAGCTCCTGCCCCAAGGACGGGACCCACACACGCCCGGCGCATCGCTGACACACTACGGCACACCTGGCAACCATGGTCATAAGAGCAGGTGACCGGTTGACAACCCACCCACCATACTCTCATCCCACCCACGAATTGCATAGACACGCGACATGGGACCGAGAGACCACGCACCCTGACACAGATACCAACATGACCACTTGACACCGGCAGGCCTCACAACCACGGGCGTAGTCCCATCCAATGGCTCCCAAAGGCCCCAGACCACAATAACAAAGATAGAGATGCACAGGATCCCACAATGGGCAGACACAGGACCCCGGCCGAATAGCAAATGCAGACAAACATACATAGGGCCCAAAACCTGCCCTCACACGGCCACTCACATGATTAAGAACGCCATCACTAACGGGCCAGGGGGACACCATGAGGTTGCGACACACCGACTGGGCTGACACAGCGGACTCTTACCAGCACAGGCACAATCGAGGAGCCTAACACTTAAGCAGGTTGGACTGGAACCAACGCAACGACACCACCAAGGATCTGACCATAGATAGGGGGTACCACAGAGTGGCAAGACTGTCAAGCAGCAGACCACTGATAGCGAGCACATACAGATATATACAAAGCGGGACCGGACAGAAAAACTAATACACCCCAGGTACCACAAGATTACCAAACACCACAGCCTACCTACAGGAGAACACATGACATACACTGTGACCCGTTGGTTGCTCACGCATGCTTCAACACTTATAGTTCTTTGTTTATATCACAAATGCTATGAAAAGATATTTCTCAATGATGTTATAACAATGTTACGCATACAATGTTGAAAAGTTGCCAATGTAAAGCCTCCATGTTACGCGTTACCAAATGATGCACTTACATCCTCCAAAGTTTGTGGGACAGACGCAGGACAACCACCATAACCGGAGGACGTAATCTTTCACACACCCCCCCCCCAAACCACAACACACAACACACAGAACGACAACAGGCACGTGGCTGCCCCCACACGACACCCCTCCCACACACGATGGATCACCACACACCCACCTAAGACAACATCGCGGATGAACACACCACATGCTCCACACGGAACAAGGCAGGGCATACCGCCAAAGCGCAGGCGGGGGAGCGCCGCTCCCAGGCGGGCCCACCGCTAAGGGGCGGGCTTGCCCCCCGTCAAGCACCAGTCACACAGGAGACTAACATCACACCACGCATGGCAGCCACAATTACCACGGACTCACACCCCCTCCCCATCCCACCCCAAACCTCCATCTAGAGCTCAGCCAACATAGCCCCGATTTAGGCAGGCCGATGGCAGGACCTGCCACGACTTGCCAACAACCTTCCCTTAGGACTTATAAATTCTACTCCCACTACGCGGATAGGAGATCGAGCCCTCCCGCCGACCAGACGACTGGCCAGATTGATAAGTCCAGTTATCCCCCACCACACTCTCAGCAACTGCCCCCCGGCCCGCCGCGCCCGCGCACCCCAGGTCCCACAAACTACAACCCCTCCCCGCTACTCATCCGCCCAGCCCCGAATACCGCCAACCCCCACCCGGCAGACAAAGACTTCACCTTTTACTCCCACATGCACCGGTCATATTCGCGCATAGATTGCTTTCTCGTCTCGCAGGCAATCCAGCCCTGGACTACCCACACACACATCGCAAACATAACATGGTCGGACCATGCGGAGATCACGTTAGACCTCCAAATCCCGCGACTATCCCGCCCATGGCATTGGCGCCTCAACCCGTGGATCCTCCGGGACAAAGAAACAGTACACACCATAACCGATCACCTCAAAACCTACTTCGACATAAACGTCACGGACGACATGGCACCGGCGACAGTGTGGGCAGCCCACAAAGTGACAATCCGAGGCCAACTGATAGCAATCGCCACAGCCCACAAAAATCGACGCCTCAAGGACCTCACGGAATCGCTAGCCAGCCTAACGAAGCTGGAAACACTACACAAACAGAACCCTTCTGACAAACTGCTAACGCAGCTCACCTCCATACGAGAGCACCTTCGTCGGCTCTCCACAGCAGATGTAGCACGAAACCTTATGTGGACCAAGCAACGCTTTTACGAAAAGGGGAACAAGGCGGACTCCCTCCTGGCACACTGTCTTAAAAAACAACAGGACAACAAAAGAATCTCCAAGATCAGAACCAGCAAGCGGGAGATTACGAACAACCCAGACAAAATAGCCCAATAATTCCTACAATATTACACAAAATTATACAACCACCCCGACCCACCACCACCAACAGGGGAAACAACCCAAAGGGAACGAATCTCATCCTTCCTGCAACCACTTAATCTGCCCACCCTACCCGCACAGGCACAGGCACTGCTAGAATCACCCATAGAGGGTGAAGAACTCGCCCAGGTTCTTAAAACGCTAAAACCAATGAAGAGTCCAGTTCCAGACGGCTTCACCGCCCTCTACTATAAAACATTCCAGGCGACACTTATACTACACCTGTGCAAAACTTTTAACTCCCTACTCCAGGGCCAACATCTCCCTCCGGACATGCTCACAGCCGACATCTGCCTCCTGCCTAAACCAGGCAAAGAACAACAAGAACCAGGTCACTATCGGCCCATCTCACTCCTGAACACGGATCTGAAAATCCTCACAAAAGCACTGGCCAACCGTCTCAACGCATACCTCCCCAAGCTGATACACCCAGACCAGGTCGGTTTCATCCCAAAACGACAGGCAGCGGACAACACCAGGAGAGCTTTCAACACAATCTGGTATATCCAGAATCGGAACATCCCGGCGGTAATGCTCTCGCTGGATGCAGAGAAGGCATTCGATCGCCTTCTCTGGCCATACATGTTCCAAATATTAACACACCTAAAATTGCCGACCGGATTTCTGAATGTTCTGGTGGCAATCTACAACCGCCCCACAGGGAAACTTCTCCTACCCAATATTGAGGCCCAAACTTTCACCATCACAAATGGGACCAGGCAGGGCTGCCCTCTCATCTTTGCAATCTCGTTGGAACCACTCATACAGGCCATACACAACCACCCTGATATTCTGGGCATCCAAATTAGACGAGAGGAGTACGCGGTGGCGGCGTATGCGGACGACGTCCTCCTGACCCTTGCGGACCCGATACCATCCTTGCACGCCACTCTGGACGTGATATCCGAATACTCCAGCTTCTCCGGGTATAAAATTAACCTGACAAAGTCCGTCCTCATGCCCATGGCAATGAACGCACAGCAAATCCACCTCCTTCGGCACTCGTTCCCCTTCAAAATCGCCACGACACACCTCACATACCTGGGCACCTGACTGTCCCCTAAATTGGACGATACATACGACCTCAACTACAAACCACTGCTGACAACAGCTCACCTGGACCTCCAACGTTGGGTCAACTTAGGGATCTCTTGGCTGTGCAGAGTTACAACCATCAAACACTACACTACCACGCTTCCTATATCTCTTTCAAACACTACCCATCCCCATACAGAAAAAAGATTTCAGAGACCTCCAGGCCGCCATCGACAAATTTATATGGAGGGGCAAAAAAACACGCATCCGCAGGGTGACCATGTACGTCCCCAAAACTAGCGGGGGCCTCGGGCTACCCAACTTCCAGCAATACTACAACGCGGCCCAATTGGCCCACATACAACAATGGCACGCCCCCCCAAGCACCAAAAGATGGGTAGACCTGGAGCATGACATCATGGGATGGGATCAGCCATCATCATATATGTGGGTGCCCCCTGCACCGCCCGCTTCTCCCACCCACCTCCCCAGCAATCACCCACACGCTAGCCCTCTGGGACAAACTCAACCCTAAATATGAGCTGTCCTCATTCATCTCCCCGGTAACGCCTATATACCGTAACAAACTCTTCCCGCCAGGGATGGTAGCAAAGCACGTCCGCGCATTCGACCAAAGGGACATCTCCAGACTACTCCATCTATACCACCAAGGAGACATCATTGACTACAAAGACCTCCCAGACAGCGAAACACTAACAACTGCAGACTATTTTCGCTACATACAGCTTATGACAGCCAATGATCAAACAAGCGCGAACCTCACCCCCGATGCCATTTGAGAAGAGGTGCTTCGACGCACCCCTACGCTCAGGACAAATCTCTGGATTATATACCACCCTGACAATAAACACCTCCCACATTAATCTCACCTATATCGCCGCTTGGGAACGAGACCTTGGGCCACCGGAGGAATCGAGCGACTGGGCAGAAATCTGGGAGGCAACGAACTCCCTGATAGTATGCGTGACTCATAAGGAACAAGCATACAAAACGCTATTCCGCTGGTACTTGACACCGCACAGACTCCACAAAATGGGCCAAAAACCCGACAATCTATGCTGGAAACTATGCGGCGAAACAGGTTCCTACCTACACTGCTGGTGGAACTGCCCTAAAATTAAACCACTCTGGACAGAAATCAGCAGCCTCATAGAACATATTCTCGACAAGCCCTACACGGCGCAGCCGTGGACGATGCTACTTAACAAACCGCTAGACTCCCTCACCAGGAAACAAATTAGCCGCCAGAATAACACTGGCAGCCCAAAGGGCGATTGCGGAGTGGTGGGCAGACCACCAAACCCCCACAACCCCAACCATCATCAACAAGATCAAAGAAACCCGGGACCTGGACGAACTAACCGCACAGATACACGATTCATACAAACCGTTCCACCGAACCTGGGACCTCTGGGACATGAACTACCGAAGCTGACCACAATCGCAGTGTCCTAACCACACCATTTAACAGGAGAATACACTCGAACCATCACATTGATAAATTGATGACTTGATTGGGGAGCATACACCAGAATAACCAACAGGCACTTTCCACACCCTCCCTCCCCTCCAGCCCCACAAACCCCACCAATCCTCCAACACCCTACCCCACTACACACCCCCTCCCAAAGGGGACCCGGCGGGCGCGGGGGGACAGCCGGGGGGGACAATATCCACGTCCCCACCACCCGACCCTCCCCAGACGTTAGAGAGGGAGGAGCGCCCGGAGGAGAAGGGGTCAAGACAGGAGCAATCCCACACCAGTCTCTGACCCTAACCCACGGATTGCCACTGCTCCGCGGACTGAAACAGACCGAAGGGCGCTACCCATCCAAGACGGACACCCGCCTAGAGACAAGACACTGGACCATTAGGACCCCAACATAGAGTAGCCTCACAGAGCAAACACTGCAACCAACACGGTAACAGACCGCCAAGGCCCGACACCAGGACCTGAGGCGATATACCAAACCGAACGAGGACGGAACGCACCCCCGAGGACATTTGGCCTCTACCCTTTGCCCCCGGCCAAACAACCGAAACCCGAAGGAGGGCGCATACAGAGAAAACACCCCTTCCCCCGCACTTCACACCACCAAGCCCAGACCATCCCAACGGAGCCACCCTCTCCCAACCCCCCCAATGCACACTCACGCCAACATCGGATCACAAAATCACAACGGCTTGCCCTCGAGATCAGTACACGGCACAGACCGAACTTAAGAGGCCCCTACACACAACGGGAGACAGGAAGCTCACCACATAGAAAAACCTAGGGCCCAACCGGCAATCTGACACGCAAGCGACAATAGACACTGATCTACAAAATCTGAAACAGATAAGCAACTTAAACACAAAACCACAACAGAACGAACGCAGAGGGACAGTTGGAACCCCCCTCCAGCTCTCCCAGACAAACCTATCCCCCCCGCCCCCACTCACCAAACCACATAGGCGACAAACACAGCACACTGATCACAGGGCGACCATAACCGAATTGAAAAGGTTGGCAGCAAAGCCCACCAAACGTAACCCACACCCACCACTGAAACCACCCCTCCACTCCCTTCTTCTCTTCTGTACCCCCTCTCCTCCCAAACCCAACATGAAATGGAAAAGCAAACATCAAAAATAAAGAAGCCTGAAAACAGGGGAGTAGAAAACACACCTCTACCCCTCCTCCCACCCAACAGACCTCATGACCGCGCATCTCAGTTCACCCCTACCCGATATAAAAATTGTGCAAAGGGACATACATGTTGGACACGAGATATATCCTGAACCGTATGTAAACAGAAGCTAGCAACACTACTACTATTGGGAACACAGCGACTATGCTAAGGGAACCACTGTATATGATGTACTAACATGTTGTCTATCTGTATGTTACATTATCTATGCACCATTGAAAATAAAGAATTTATAAAAAAAAAGACAATTTCAGATCTATTCAGATAGTCAAATATGTCCTTTGCTGATTTACGGAGTGCATTTGGGCTCTCTGTAACACAGAATTTTAACTTTATTAGAATAAAAAGCTTTCTATATAGCTCTATATATTATCTGAATGGGACATCTTCAGTCTTCAAATTAAATGAGGTAATTAAAAATGATATATCTGCAAAGTTATTAACTAAATGTGTAGATATTATAAGAATGGCTAAAATTCTGATTCTTCCCCCTGCTAATTGCAGATGGGAAAATGACTTACATATTAAAATTGATATGAAAGAGTGGAATGCGGCTTTACAATCCGTATATTCTTCAGTTCATTGTTTAAATATAATGAGGCACATTAGAAACTGGTGAATAGGTGGTATTTGACCCCTGCCAAATAAGGTAAATTCTCTAATTCTGATACTCAGAAATGTTGGAGGTGCGGATCAGAAGGGGCAGATGAAATACATATATGGTGGAATTGCATCCTGATTAGGAGAGCTTGGGATCAGATTTTAGTAGAAATTCACACGCTATTGGGTATCATACAACATTGGACACCTAAAACAATATTGTTACATCTAAAACTACCCCAAATATCAAAAGAGAAGAAATGTTTTTTGATTCATGCATTTATGGCTTTTAAAATATCCATAGCCAGAAATTGGAAAAAGACAACAATAGATACCTGGCCGCAAGTTAAGGAGGTTATTAGATTCCAATGCAAAATGGAAAGAGGCATTGTCTCGCAATTTTGTATTAGTCTGTATGGATACAAAAATTGGGACAAATGGATTAAGATTCTCGATATGCCCACTATAGATTGTGTCTGAATATCGCCACTACCTTTCGTCTCACGTCACCAAATGAAGCTGACTCCTTTCTCAAGAGCTTAGGTCTGGATATACTGTATTCCAGTGACATCCCCAACATTGTCCCCTTTGTGCTTCGCTCCGCAACAGATACAGGCTGAGGCAGAAGCAACAGGACTAAGCCATACATCTACTCAAAGGAGTACACGATTACCATATACGCATGATTACAGTTTGTGTGTTTTTTTCCGTTTTTTTTTATGTTTTTCTTACTATAAGCTATTATTTCACTGTTATAATAGCCTATTTATGGCCTGTCTCCAGATATTTACTGCTCAGATGGGCTGCTCATCCCCCCTCCCCCCTCCCCTTATCACTCAGGGGTTATTGGGTGCTTTAATTGCTTACACTCCAGACCTAGTAGTTTAATGTACACCTTTATTTGAGTGTATTGGTATTACCGTACATACTACCCTTTCCTTATGAGTCCATAGTTTACATTTTTTATGCACATTTTGTTTTTAATGGTACCTAGGCTGTCATGTATTTTTAAAAACCACTTGACCTCAACTAGTAGGGCCTCCTCTCCCCACAGTATGATTACCGTAACACACTGTCACACCAATGGCCCGTTGCCTAGCTCATCAGGACTGCCTGGAATACCTCACACATATCTATCATATATATAAAGAACCCTCGCTCCATCCATTCCTATCGATGTTTGCCGTGCTTTGATGTTTTCCGATGATTAATATTGTCTATTTTATGGTATATTACATGTTGAAGCGAGACAAAAATAAAGAATTAAAAACAAAACAAAACATAGATTTAGATAATAATTGAATACTTCATTATAAAAAACGTATTACTTTGCGTTACTTCAAGTAGGAATATTTTTTGAAGATACCAATTGAATTCAATAGCATAATATCACTCTCTAGTCAGTGAATTTGTTATGTTTTTTCTTCTTACTGTGTATGACATTTTCTATTGCCAAAAGAGAAATTAGAGAGTGATGTGTCACTAGTGCAGATCACTTAAATATAAGCCCCAGAGGTTCTACTGAGGATTTTTCTTCTTAAATTGTTCTCAGAAGTTAGCAAATCGTTACTTTTTGAAAAAGAAAAGGTTTAAATTTTGTTAAAATGGGTGCATTGTGAATAGTTCGAAACCTACCCTTTGTATAAGATTCAAATGGGAAAGCATGTGATTTTAATCCTGACATCGAATGCATTTGGGCGATTGTTGCAGATTCACTCAGGGAGACCGAATTGCAACTGAATTTGGCTTTAGTAAATATGAGAATTGCCATTGCAGTTGGAATTTGGTAATTTTGTCTGTTTTGTTTGTTGAAACTGAATGCAATATATTACATGATAAAATGTAATATATATGAGAAAGGATACATAACAATTATCTCTATATTATGGGAGAATAATGCCATGGAGGTACCAAAGGTCAAATATATCAAGAAACCTTAATATTGTATTATTTTTTTTTACATACGCTTTTTAAGACAGATCTGTTACCTGTTCAAGCAGTTTAACCCCTTAAGGACCAAACTTGTGCAATAAAAGGGATTCATGACATGTCACATGTGTCATGTGTCCTTAAGGGGTTAAATAGATGGTTAACGAAAAACTATAGGGTCAGGAACACAAACATGTATTCCTTACCCTCTAGTGTTAAAAATACTATCTAGCCCCCCTGGCCACCCCATTGCCCCTCTAAATATTGTAAAATCTTACCTTTATTTCAGTATGCTGGTACTGTCTCTGCCCCTGATTTGCCTCCTTGGCCGAGATCATCAGAAGTCCATTCTGCTGGTCATAGCTCTGATCCTGATCTGCCTCCTTGGCTGACATCATCAGAAGTGATGATCTCAGCCAATCACAATGCTTTCCCATTCTGATTATCTCAGCCAAGGGGGAGCGGTGGAGGTGAGGTCAAATGCCACCCTAGCCAATCAGCATCTCCTTATAGACATGTATTTAATGTATGCATCTTTATTAGGAAAGTTCACTGTCTCTCATAAACCAATACTTAAACTATCACATCAATATAATGGCACTTATGGAAACAGACAATCTGATTTGTAAACAAACCTCAGGGTCAACTCAGACATTTTACCCATACATCTTCAAAATTAACAACATTTCATCACCCCAAATACGTACTCCACTCTTTATCCCCTCTAGGAATCATCCCAAATTTCATCTTGGTTTTCTCGACCTCTTGGGGAAGGTCGCCTCTCCATCAGGCATCGACCTGAAAAGTTTAGGAATTTCAACCAGGACACAGAGAATTTGATTTAAAAATACTTAAATTGTGTTAAATCTCAATTGTATATAGTTTCAATGTTGTTATAAATATGCATCAACTATACCGAAGTTAAACGAAGACGACCCCTGTTGAAAGACAAGTCTACAAGAACTTTCTACCTACCATAATCTTCAATACCTTAAGAACTTTGTGAAACACACATTGTTATTACTTTCTGTTGTCATTTGCTTTTCCTGCATTGTCTAATAGTGTACAACATCATTATTGTTCGCTACTTCTAACCGATGTTTAAATATGTATAATATATAAAACAATAAAAAGATAATAATAAAAAAAAAGTTCACTGTCTCCATGCAGAGGGTGGATACTCTGAATGTCAGTCACACTGTGCAGCACTACCCTAGGAAACACCTATAGTAGCCATCTAAGGATTGGCTACTGGAGGTGACCCTAGGCTGTAATGTAAACACTGCCTTTTCCTTGACAATATAGTGTTTACTGCAAAAAGCCTGCAGCGACTGACTATACTCACCAGAACAATTACCTTAAGTTACAGTTGTTCTGGTGACTATAGTGTCCCTTTAATGTAAGGGTAGTGTAAGAATTAATGTTTAGTGTTAGTGTAAAGCAGGTGTTAATGTGTAGTGTAAAGAGTTAATATTTGATAGTGTTGTGTATTCGGGTAAGGTAGGAGTAAATGTGTAGTTTAGTGCAGCGGGTTGGGGTTATGGAAGGGTTAATGTGTAGTTTAGTGCAGTGGGTTGGGGTTATGGAAGGGTTAATGTGTAGTTTAGTGCAGTGGGTTGGGGTTATGGAAGGGTTAATGTGTAGTTTAGTGCAGTGGGTTGGGGTTATGGAAGGGTTAATGTGCAGTTTAGTGCAGTGGGTTGGGGTTATGGAAGGGTTAATGTGTAGTTTAGTGCAGTGGGTTGGGGTTATGGAAGGGTTAATGTGTAGTTTAGTGCAGTGGGTTGGGGTTATGGAAGGGTTAATGTGTAGTTTAGTGCAGTGGGTTGGGGTTATGGAAGGGTTAATGTGTAGTTTAGTGCAGTGGGTTGTGGTTATGGAAGGGTTAATGTGTAGTTTAGTGCAGTGGGTTGGGGTTATGGAAGGGTTAATGTGTAGCTTAGTGCAGTGGGTTGGAGTTATGGAAGGGTTAATGTGTAGTTTAGTGCAGTGGGTTGGGGTTATGAAAGGGTTAATGTGTAGTTTAGTGCAGTGGGTTGGGGTTATGGAAGGGTTAATGTGTAGTTTAGTGCAGTGGGTTGGGGTTATGGAAGGGTTAATGTGTAGTTTAGTGCAGTGGTTTGGGGTTATGGAAGGGTTAATGTATATAGGATTTAAAGGAAGACTTTACTTTAACGGCAGCATTGGTTTATATCTGTCCCAGTGTTGTCTGTGATTAGTGGGAATGACTGTCCTGGGCTACAATTTCAGATACTGCACATGAGTATAAGTCCCATTTATCTCAGGCAGACTTGGACAAGTATATCCTCTAGAAGGAAATACCTAGCATTGAAAATGGCTATTTATGAATACTACTGCCTGGCTAGATTCCAGCATGTTTTTATTAACAGATTCTGAGCTTTTTGTGCTGCTGTGCTGATAGTCCAAAATGTGCAGTCATAAATAACTTGTACTTCAAACAAATTATAAAATCTAAGTCCTGAAGAAACAGCTTTTGAGCTATTTATTCTATTTGCCGCTACACACCATTTAATCTTGTTTCCTCAGGCATAAATGTGTAGAGGTATACTTGGCTGAAAAACAAAAAGTTAACAGTGCACATAAAAAGTCCTTATATGTCATAACGGTTCGTTGTCATTGAACTTGCGCTGACAGAACACAATAAATGGCAAATCAATGCAGCTATGTGATTGGTTGGGGGAAAAAAAAAACACCCAATCACATTACCTCTCCTGACCAAGAGTACAACAGTCCTCGAATGCTAGAATGATATATTTTAATGGGAGGGCACTACATCCACAAACCTGCAGCTTTTCATTTGACTTTTAAATAATAGCTGAGCTATGTATGGACGCAAACAATCCTTTATCTGACTGTTTACATCCAGTAGTCATTTGAGTCACCAGAAGACCCAGGGTAAATAATATTCTGGGAATAGCGCCTGATCATTTTAGCCTCGGCCATGGAACAATAAAACGATCAGACGCTATTCCCAGAATATTACTATGCCCCCTGACTTCTTATTGCCTGATCATTTATTGCACTAAACCCCTGATCTAATGAGGCATCCTGCCCTGTTCAACATCGTGAACTTATAGACTTACGTATTTGGGAAGCAACAACCTCTTTAAAAAATTCTACTCCACAATATGTAGGCCTGTCATTTTAGGGCGCTTGGGATCTGATAGCCCAATGCAAAGCCAATGAGTGATGTTCCAATTCCTTAGAGCTGACTAATTATGCCTGGAAGGTGTATACCCAAGAAATTTGACTTTTTTTCCACCAAAAGATCATGACATAGCAGCTTAGCCACTCATCAGCATCTCCAGATAGCAATAGGGGAGGGAGAAAGGTGCAAAACAAATCATGGCACTGAATTATATATGTATGATACAAAATGGCAGACAAAACATTTTTTGTAACATACATATATTATTAGTCTTACCATGAGATTAGGTTTATTATGTTTTTTTTTTGTTTTGTTTTTTTAGCAGAAACTAACATGTTGCTGCCCTTTATTGATCAGCCTCTACTGAGATCCAATGAATAAACTGGAGTAAATTAAATTAGTATCTTATCCTCTGGGCTTCAATAATGAGGGGGTTGGTGGATGTGGGCTAAAGCTTGACATATTCGTCAGGTATGTGTAGTCATCATAGTCAGCCCACAGTGAAATATAAATTGAAAAGTAATAATAAGAGGAGATGTAAAGAGGGTGTGATATGCAAGGGTGTTTGGTAGTCAAGGGAGGTGAAAAAATGTGTAGGAGGACTGTATGTGTATTCCTTTGGACCATCACACAATTATAATTACCTTTCTATGTAAGCCTCCTAGAAATTGCAAATGTAAAAAATGATGCTAGAATTGTAATGTAAAGCAGAAATAATGTATTTACAAGCTTTTTTAAATATAAATTGCATGTTGTTTACAGTGATTGCATAAATGTGTCTCCTTTCCAAAGGGAAAAAAAATGGGAACAAAAAAAATCTTTGAAATGATATATATTACAAATTTCCTATTTCAACTCTCTGTATGCCAAAGCAATCTGTTGCTTTGTCTGCAGTGGTAATAATATATTACTATAATTACCACATGATATGAAACTCAATACATTGCTTAATTCTTTGATGCTTTGTTCAGTAACATTTCACTCAACAAACTGTAAAATTGACAATCATGAGATGAAAGTTATGAGAATTTCAATATATCATTATTTATATTTTGGTTTGTTTCAGCCCTTGAGTAATCATATTTTAAAGGAATTGAACATAAAATATTAATGATTGAAACAGATCTGTCACCTGGGGTGTTCTCAGGAATGTAATTAATTATTAAAACTCATTATTAGTTGAGTTTGTTATTATTTTTATTATTATTATTTTTTAAGGTGCACTTCATGCAAAGCATCTTCAGTGCTTCAGTAGAAACACCTTCTCTAGAGGCTCATATTATATGTTTTTGAAAACCCAACATCACAGCTCTGGGCAAGTGTAATGGGTGGGAAAGATGGTTATGCAGAGAAAATTTAAAAAAATAATGATGGTGGTGTCCTGATTGACACTGGAGACATGTGCTCTTGCTGGGCTCTATCTGTCCTCTAAATATGCTCACTATCCTATATGATAGAAGGTTGAAGCTAGACTTACACATGCCAGTAAAATTTGGCTCAGCCATTTGTCCAAAAATAGAAAAATGTGGTACAGAGTTTACAATTCGGAAACCAAATCAGAAGACCCCCCTGGACCACCCCAATACAATAAAACTGCACATTTTAGAGTGTCCTTTTATTGTGGCTAGCCTAAGGCACATCTTTGCAATAATCATGCTGTCAAATCAGCATCTTGATATGCTACACCTGTGAGGTGGATGGATTATCTCAGCAAAGGAGACGTGCTCACTAACACAGATTTAGACAGATTTGTGAACAATATTTGAGAGAAATAGGCCTTTTGTGTACATAGAAAAAGTCTTAGATCTTTGAGTTCAGCTCATGAAAAATGTGGGCAAAAACAAAAGTGTTGCGTTTATAATTTTGTTAGGCATGTGCAGTTCGTTTTGTTCCGATGTACATTCGGACGAATTTCATGCATTTCGGACATTCGGATGTTTAGGAATGTCCGAAGTACCGAAGTTCGGTAGTTCAGAAGTGCCGAACCGAATCGAATTACCGAAGTTCCGAATTGCCGAATTTCTGACGTGCCAAAGTTCAGAAGTGCTTCGGATTTCTGAAAAGTGACAAAATAAGAGAGAGGGGGGGAAAATTACATGTATGATGACAGGAATCTTGACCAATAAGCTAATTCCAGTGCTGCCATCCCTGGTGGTCCTAGTGGTGAGTGAACTCTAGCCTGTGGGGCTAGAGTTCCCTCTTGCGAGATCTGAGCGAGATCTCACGAGATCTTACCCCGGCAATGCTCCAACCTTGCAAGAGGAACCCGGCAGAGTTGCCAATGTTCCGAATTGCCAAAGTTCCGAATTGCCAAAGTTCGGTAATTCGGTAGGGTCGAACCAAACCGAATGCCATTGGTTCGAATTTCTGAAGCAGAATCATTTTTTTACTTACCCGAATTTCCGAACCAAAACGAATTTTTTGCCCATGCACATACCTAAATTTTGTTCAGTGTATATATAGATTTGATTTACTGATCCTCCATTTTTTCCCAATATTGATCTGTGAATAAAATCAACATTTAGTGACTGTCCCTTACTCATCAATCATTTTTTCCCCCATCAGTCATCATTTTTTTTGTCACCACTGGCAGAATCCAGAATTACAAGTTTCAGGTGGTCTGCAATTCAGAAACATTTTGGCTTGGAGCTCTGGAGTTTGGCCATTACTTCAAAGCAGCTCTCCTGGCCACCCTGCATTGATTGCTGCCCTTGCTGCCCTGTGGCAGGAGAACACAACTATGACCTACTTTCTCCATAAACCCACTATTGTACCTGCTGAATTCGGATGACTGCAACAGCACCGAGCAGCCTCACTTTGGAGGCCATCTCTGATGTCCCTAGTGTACCCAGAGCACCATATCCCAGTGGCCCAAGATTCTGTCTCTGAATTTATAAGCTTTTACAAGATTTTTATACCAACTTGGAAACATGACCTACCTCACCACACACAATACTTCAACTTGAAAGGCATAGTTGGTTTTGCCAGTTAACTAATTAGAGGGTTATAACTTTAAGTGCTGGACTATCACTATACATTATATATTTTGGCTCCCAGCATTAGTTTTCTTACAAATTCTTCTTCTAACTGCACCTATTGACTGCCTTCTATCTGGCTTTCTCAGGTGCTGCTGCCAACCAAAACAGTACTAGACATATCGATAAACTGCCTTACCATTAAATTTTCAGCATAAAGGCTTGTGCGAAGATTTACATCAAGTGAGTGAGTGTGCTACCTCCCTGGAGAGAGAGAACCAGCATACACAGTTCTGGTTGACAAGCCCTGAATATATATCTATATCCCAGCTGGCCTTTCTTCAGAGGCTACATGACAATTTGGAGAACAAGGACAGTGTAGTGATATTACAGAAAAGATGCAGGTGTAAAAATAAATTCCTCACTAGATTTTACAACCACGTTTTGGAACGTCCTCCTGCCTTTCTGTTTGACACTAGAAAAGCCCCAAGAGGCCTCAGACCTGAGTCAGAATTCAGCACACCTAGATACATGACTCATTTTCTTCTCAGGTGTCCACTAAAGGAAGAGACCAGGGTAATTAGCTAATTCAGACTCTTTTTTTGAAGCACAGGATCTTTCACAGCGCCCACACTAGCAATCGTTGACAGATATGTCACGAGACACAGGCTGTCTTCTTCACCCACTCCTCTTTTTTCCCAAGGTCTTGAGAGAGGACCAGGGATTGGTCCAAAACATTGATGGTACATAAACAAAAGGTTTTTGCAATTTTATTAATCAAGACCTGCGAGTGCCCACTATTTCTGGATATATTTGAAGGTTATAGATTACTTTATATACTTGAGAAAATAAAAACATAAAATTGTTTTTAGTGGATGTATATATTATTTATTTGTGTGACTATTGTAATCCATTTAATAAATAGGTGTGTAAGTATTATAACATACTCATAGCAAAGCTAGGCAGATAGCTACATGATTATAGCTCAGTTTGCAGGATCTTAAGCTCCCATTTCAACAGTACCATTCTGTTATTTAATGGTAAGATCAGAAGCACAGGATCTTCTTAAAATCTAAATTGACTCATTCTGGTTAAATACTACATTATTCCATTTGACTTCCCATTTAATATTGTACATCACGTACAACATTATTTTTACAGGCAACCATTTCTGTCTCTAAAGAAGATCATTAAAGTGGAAGTCTAGGCTAGACATTCCTCATTATTTTTGTATGTATTGTATAGATATTACATTTAAAAATGCATATATAGGGGGCTAGGCATGACCACTATGTTGAGAGGACACAGTGGGCTTGAGCTCCCGACATAACTTATTGTTTAACTGCTTTTCAGCCTGTTCAGTTATATCTGGCATCTCTTGGGCAACATTAATACTGATTCTGGGCCCAAATACGAGTATCGTGGTACAGCTGCATCTTTAATCCGGTTATGGCCTGGTGCATCTCCTCCGTGGGGGAAGTGGCCGATCTCCCTGACCGGGACTGCACAGGCTTTCCTGTGAGCACTAGAACACCATTCTCCTCCCTCTGGGCTGGTGGGGTTTATCCCGATTCCCACTGGTGAGTTGCAGTGATCTTGGCAGGCTGGGGCCTAACAGTCAATATGGCCACCTCACCAGGACCTCCATATACAGAATTCTCAATGCGACTAGCTACTTATGTGCACAATTTCCTCCTGGCTTTTGATAATCTCTGAGCAATTTTGGGCAAAGCTTCATAACAATGAACTTACCTGTACTTTTGCAGGCTGAGCCACAGCACTCTAAAGCAATCCTCCAATCGATATTGCCAGTTCTGAGAGAGCGAGGAATGAAAGCAAGTCTGGCTTGCAGATGGACTCTCTGATGTGGCCTTCTTGTGCCATAGGGTGATTACTAGCTAGTGACATATTTGTGTATTCTTAGCATTCACTCTTTTCGCATTTTCTCACCTTTTTGTTAGTACCCAGTGGCACTTTAATTTATTTTGTTTGAGCTTTTTTGATTTAGCCTGCTCCCAATAACCTAAAAAGTGCAGATGCATATTGCTTCACTCATGTGTACCTACTCTGACACACTATTACTAGTACAATTTTCTATAAAAATACAAAACAATCAATCCCAAAATAGGATAGTGTGGCGAAACCGACCTCGCCACGTGTCCTTGGAGGGGGCTGATTGCCCGCCTCTTGCCTTTGGACTATGGACCAGACTTTATGGGAATGTGATACCCCAGATAGCCATACCATGGAGCCTATTCATATAATGAAAGACTATGGGAAAGACTTTAGCTCCATGGCAATTGTACTGTGTGAGTAGGATCTGCGCGCTATTCGGTAGTTTTGTGCGTGCAGATCCCAGCTATCTGGGGATAGGTGAAATGTCTGTGTGTTATGTGTAAATGTGACTTTATGTATTTTAAAGTGTTTTATGTTGTTTTGCAACCATGTGGTTAATGGAGTCTGCCTTTAGTCCTGGGTAATTGGATTACTTCTCCAATTAACTCCAGGGCAGAAGGGAGGAAACCAGGGTGCATTGTGGGGATGTTTTTCTGCCAGCCAGAAAGGAACAAAAGATACTTTTAGTAACTTTTGAACCCCTGGTCGGATTCATGCCATTTTTTAATATGTTGTTCCCCTAAATGGATTGATTGTGGATATGTATTTTTATGTGAATGTGATGTATGGTTTTAAAGTTATGAAAGTTGTGTAAAAGTATATTTTACACTGTATGCATAATGGGATTATGTGTTACACTAAGGGGAGGGGATGTGTGGGAGGTAACATCTATGTCATTGGTTCTTTTATGCCTCCCCCTGGGTGTGGCCTGTATGTGTGAGTTGGAAATAAAAGCCAGGCTGGATGAGCCAGTCCAGAGTTCCTGTTTTACCCTCAAAGTGATGTGTCGTCTCATTATTGGGGGGAAGGATTTATTGCATGCTGTTCCAGTTGACTGCTAGGAGTACAAGCCTATTCGTATGGTTCCTATTCAATGGTCTACAGCGTTCATATGCTTGGGAGAATTTAAAAGGTTTCTCGGATTCGGTGATTATGGTGTCTTCCAGAGTGCTTGGAGTCCTCAGGAAGCACTAGGAGCATCCATTAACGGAGGTACCAAGTCAGGGTGCCAGGTGATCCGTTACAGATAGAATATGAGTGGATTGGCACTTGATAACACTTTAATGCAGCTACCCCCAGTGTCTAAAATCACTCACAAGATACGAAAAACACATATACATCAAAGAAGAACCTATGCACCTCCCATTTCTTCTTTGATGACCATATTCTATGTTTAACTTAGCACTCAACATGATATGTACCATATTTTTCCATGTATAAGATGCCCCCATGTATAAGACAACCCCTATTTTTTGAGCCCAAAATTAAGAAATAAATATTTTAAACATCTATAGCACTGAAGTCCAATTTGGCCTATCAGGATCTGTCAGTCCCAGGCACCCTCACACTCTGGTAGGTCGCTCCCCGAGGTCAGGACACATCCGGCCATTGGTTCCCTGGACCACCGTCCTGCTGTTGGTGGCATCGATGCCCTCTGCCCCGTGGTACCCTACCCCTATGGGGAATGTGGACGTGGTCCAGAGTGATGCGAGGAAGCATGCGGTTGCACAAGATCTCCCAGACCTGTGCACACAATTGATCAAATTCACAGAGAAGCGCTTACTCTGCTTCAAGCATGTCAGCAGTTTGTAGAGGTGTACGACACAGCCTATGCCCACAGGAACCTGGCAGTAGCAAACAGTCAGCTGAGTGTTCTGTCAGCAAGTAGCCAAGTTTTGTTCCCAAATTGCGCTGAATAACTACATAAGTATTTGGCTTAATAATTAGATTTTTGAAGGAGCTCCATACACATGCGACTAGCTTGGTTGGCTGTCAGGCGTGCACAAGTTTTGTTTTTTTTAACCTTTTTTTAACCCCTGCAGTGACATTCCGCGTATAAGATAATCCCAAATTTTACATAACAAAAATATAGAAAAAAAACATAGTCTTATACACAGAAAAATATGGTATGTCTTTGGCTACAATGAACACATGCACAACAAAAATAAAGAAAAAAATGTGTGTAAACAATCATGATAATAGATTAAAAAAAAAAAAAAAGGTAAATACATTTGAAGTTGATGCGTATTCAATACATTTCCAGGATTTGCACAGCCCAGACAAGGAAGGATATTGTACTGTTCAGACAATGAAATGGTTTGTTGATGAGGATACGCCAGTACTTATTCATAACAGTGTTCAATGTGCTGACATTATCCAATTAACTCAGTTGACATTCTCAGCCAATGAATTTCATACAAAGACCAACAGAATTGATGTCCCAAGTGCAGAAGTAGGGACTTTGACGATATTTATAATGGAATAAGTAGCCAGACCAATGACACTTGAAGGATGCAGGTGAGTGTCAAACTGATGGCAAATGGCTTGGCTATTTGTCATGGCGTGGCACAAGAAAATACTGACACGTTAATCATTGCAATGCAATGTAGTGGTTATTGTACTTTAATTTCTGTCCATCGGGTGTTTACGAGAAAAGTAGGGGTTTCTGGAAATTGTAGATTAGTTATGATCTTTGTAGTTGATTAAGAATATAGAATATAAGATAAATGAGATATAACTAGAAGTAGCTGAATAAGAATTAGTATAGAGGGCTTTATATCTAGTATGCAAGTGAAAGACTGAGAGCAATTTAGAGGGGATGGAAACGGCGTGAGTAATGAAAGGAGAAATTAAATTAGGATGGGTGGTGTGGGAGCTTATAATTGAAAGCAGGAGAAGTCGAAATGGCTCCTGGAGATTTAGCAGAAAGGATTGCAATATAAAACAGAGATAAGTAAAACCAAATGAGGTAAGTGGGTGATGCAAAAATAAAAAGAAGATAAACGGTATTGAAATAAGAAAAGGAGAATGAAAAAGTTGTTTGGACAATTTCATATCTTTTACTATGAAAATATAATATATAATATTACACTAACAAGGACAAATGAGCAATTAGTGGCATTTTCTTATTACCACACATGATTAAATAACTGTAGGCTACAAATAAATATATTACCTTTTGTTAAAAACCTAAAAAATGTACTTTTTACCAAAAAAAAAGGAAACATTTTTTTTTTTATAAAGACAAGTGAGCATAGGCATAGTGTGTTCAGAACAGAACAATTGGCAATACAATGAATCGCAATTCACGTAATGGTTCATTTATTTACAAAAAATAATAATGCTCAGGTGTGAACTAAGCATCAGAAGTTACAATAAATGCCGATATCCTGTGCTGAGCATGGGCGATCTTCCTTTTTTCTTCTTCAACAAATGATGCGGCCTCTCAATGACAATTTCTCGAAAACCCACTGCACTCTGAGATAACGAGATCCTTTACACTCTGTAACCACAGACACGGATATCAGACGCAACTCAATTATATGAGAAAAGAACAAGAGATTTAGGAGTTAAATATAGATTTTACCATTTGAAATTTTCAAGTGGTTTTTATTCAGTGACGTTTCATATATTTTCAGTTCAATTTTCAGTACAATCAAATTGTTTCTAGTACATAAGGTTATTGAAGAAACTGCATGGAACTATTAACATCAACAATTACTTATGTTGGTGTACTTTGTAAATAATGCACGTTTTTTTAGTTCAACATACTCTAACAATATCAAATATACTCTAACAATATCTCAGTCCAGGTTTATACTGCAATGCCTGTCTGATATACAGAGAGTGTAGGGCCCATTTCTCCTTCATCTTCCTCAGTTCTCTTCCTCTTTCCCATCCACTGATCTCACCTCCTTTCTTTGACTTCTTTTGTTACTTAAAGAAGCCAAATGCATCACATAACTCCAGTGTGCATAAACTAGTGGGCTCCACCATGCTCAGCCCCTTGTCCAGGTCATTTTGTAACTTGGTTTTCACCACCTTCCCAACTACCCAGAATGGTGCTTTTTGGAGGGAAGCACCGAACCCTTAAGCCCACAAACCGCTCCCTGAAACCACCAGGAAGCTCCCCTTCCTTGCCAGGATATAAGTCACGTTAATTCACAGAAGAATATGGCTCCGACCACATGGAACTCTTTGAAGCGTTCGGACAATACCCCATGCATCCGGGCACTATTTTCACAGATTGGGCACCTGTGGAGATACCTTGATGTTTAATGTTTTTTTGGGGGGGTATTTTTGTATTGCGCTCTCTGTATCTGGGAGATAATTAGGTTACCAAGGATCAACTTAATTATCTCTCAGACACAGAGATGTCTGGGCAGGCTTAAAAGTTCCTGAATAAAGACCCCATGCTGGAGGTCTGGGTATAAATGTGTGTGCTTCTGTCTAATAGAACTAGTTGTTGTACCCTTCATAAAGTCTCGACTAATGTTTGGGTATCTGAGAGTTATAATTCATTACTTAATTGCGGGATCTGGGAAAGACTACGGCAGAGGTACCACTCTGGGTATAGGTGCTCCATTACACTTCCTATGGCACCTATTCTCACGAACTCAGGTAAATCTGACAGCAGTTCACTTAATTAGTGTTCACACCATGAAGGAAGGTTGTCCAACAGAAGTTTGTGTGTGTTTTGGGGGGTTCAGGTTTAATGACATATTAATTCCTCTGTCTGTATCTACTTTTATTCTTGATCTCTTTACATCTCTGTATGATTCAAGAGTTCATTTGTTTATATTATATGATATATATGTTATATATTACTGTTTTTTAGGGAGTAATTTTGGAATAAAACCTATGTGAAAGCTGTTTTAGCTCAGTAAACAAGCTCTATGTCCCAGTTACAACTACCTTGTTCAACTATTTTTTTTTATTTTTTTTTTCTGTTAGCTAATGCATTGGCTTATTTATTAATCAAATTTACTTTCTAAAAATCTTTATTTAAAGTAACACTCCAAGCACCCTAACTAATAAATATGCAAAATGCTTGAATTGAAATTACTTTTGACTATGTGTTTATAGCAAATATAGTTTATGACATGATTAATGCATAATTTATGATATGATAAGCATACAATTGAAATCAATTTTTTGGTGTTAAGGACTTATCTGTTTGTGTTGATAGGCTGGGTACAATTACGAAATGTTTGGTACCTGACAGATTATTAATATGTAATGGTAATATCTCTTTGTAACGCCCAGCAATGTGGACTTAATTGATGATGCATAAAAGAAGAGGGTGTACACTGACGTGACAAACTCTGAAGAAGTCTATTCTATTGGGTGATACTGGTTAGTGATGTCAGTGGGGTGGAGTCATCACAAGGTCATCAATGATGGAACAGCGGCCACATTACATTAAATACATGGCCATTATTACTACAATTACTATTAATACTGCCCCAGGAAGCACCTCTAGTAGCCATCTGAGGAGTGGCCACTGGAGGTATCCCTAGGCTGTAATGTAAACACTGCATTTTCTCTGAAAATACAGTGTTTACTGCAAAAAGCCTTAAGGGAATGATTATACTCATCAGAACAAATACAATAAGCTGTAGTTGTTCTGGTGACTATAGTGTCCCTTTAACTACTACAGCCACTGTGGTTGTTATAATAGCAGAAGAGCCCTGGCATCCCCTCCCTATGGGGAAATGAGTCAAACCATTTAGGAACAGCTTGGCTATTTGGACTACTCTAAAGCCTGCATGGAGGTTCCATTAGCTCCACTGAGCTAACCCCGCAATACATTTGTTTAAAAAAAAAAAAAGCTTTGACTATAGACATTGATGGACTGCTAGGGCGCTCCAGCCACAATAACCACTATAGCAGTATGCAGTGGTGTTGGTGCTTTAAGTGTTCCTTTAATCATACAAGACTTATACAGTCCAGAACCTTCTTGAACTACCTTAGCTTTACTGACATCTACCACAATTACTGAAATTGGACTCCACGTGTTCAGTTCTTAAAACTGTATTTAGAGATATGTAGTTGTTATTAATACAGAGCAATTCCAGTTCAATTTTTTAAAAGTGGATTAAGCCATGTGGAAACTCACGGTATGTTCCTACTGATGACATGTAGAACGTTTCCTCGCCGTTGTGCTTCCATGCCTATTTCCCAAAGAATCGCAGATGAAACCAGTGTGACTAATTAGGATAATTTATCCCTTGCAGTTTTGTGACCTTGATATTTCATCAATACTCATCAAAGCTTTTTTTCTTCCTCCTTTGTAGGAGATGAATACTAGAACTCCATTAATTTAAATAACTCAGAGATTAAATAGAGGGGTGTGCTTCACTATAGCTTGTAGTTCCTCATCAAGTATTGTCATTAATTAAAGTCCTACATTTATGCATATATTTACTGTACATAGACTAAAACGAGTACACAGAAAGCAATCACAATATCACAATAATGATTAAACGTGTGTATGGCAGAAATTTAGATTCAGTCCCAAAAAAATTTAATTGGAAGGCCGTATTTCATCCATGTGATCTTTTCAGCTTTCATCCATGCAAATAATTCAGACACCAAAAGGGAGCAAAAATGAGCCTAAAACTATACTGCAAAAAATATATATAGTATTTATATGTATATATAGAGAGAGAGATTCAGGTCACATTTGGTCAGTACTCAGATTTTGAGTGTTTGGTTACTTTTGAGCATTTAGTTGCATATTTTAAGCGTTAAGTCTAGATGCTTGGTCCCTGGATTATTTCATTATTATTTATGTATTTGATTGATTGATTTTTTAGTGGCTATTCCCTAACAACAATCATCTTTTTGGAGGGCGACATGGGTGGAACTTCAGATCAAAAACTAAACTAACCACGCTGTTCATTGTCTGTTTCGGTTGTTACGTGATTCATTGAGTCAGAGTTACAGAATTTGGATATATTTGCACATGGCACATGGTCTCTCCCCCCCCCCCCCGTGTCCCTTAGTGCCATCTCCCATCACTTCCCTGTTGTGCCTCCTACCTCTTTGTAGCGTGGCCGGGCAGCACGGACCGCGGTACAGGAGCTTCTGTTTCCTGTACCTCACTGAGAGAGCACTTCCTTTCAGTACGGCCTGGTAGAGGAAGCTGTGGTCCATGCCACCCGGCCACGCCACAATGAGTGCAGTGTGCTTTCCTCCTGTCGGGTCACTCCAATCTTGCGCCCCCCCCCCCCAGGCCGGTGCACCCTAGGCGACTGTCTAAGTCACCTATAGGAAGCGCCGGCACTGGATAGATCGATAGCTAGATAGATAGATCGATAGCTAGATAGATAGATACAGGGCCGGTGCACAGATTTCTGTCGCTCTCGGCAAACAAAAATGTGCCACCCCCCCATCACAATGCCCCACCCATATGATCAGCCATATGAGCCAATGCCAGTGCTGCACACAGTGTATTTTCTCTGAAAAGGCAGTGTGTTTACACTAAAAGGCCTGCAGGGACAGGCTATAGACATCAGAACCACTACATTAAGCTGTAGTGGTTCTGGGGACTATAGTGTCCCTTTATTGTGAGGTAAATTAGGGATTAGTGCCACTAATAATATACTGGATTGCCTACTTACCACCAGACAAGGAAAAGAAGATGATGATGGGCTCAGGCTGCAGCCTGGCTCCACTGGATGCAGTGCTCACAAAAACAACGAAAAGCAAACCGCTCCATTTTTTGGGGCCCCTTACATAGACCACGGTCTGGGACCCCAGGGCCTGACCGTGAATATGCCTACAAGGCCTGCCCATGAGCCTGATGCATACAAGGCCCACCCATGAGTTCGCTCACATGGAGTGGAGTGTATGTGTGTAGGGGATGTGTTATTGTAGAGGATGTAATGTGTGTGTGTTTTTATGGAATGGAATGTATAGGGATACCAGTTTGTGTAAGGGATGTAGTGAGTGTGTATAGGGGATGCAGTGTGTGTTTGTTTGTTTGTGTGTGTGTGTGTGTGTGTGTGTGTGTGTGTGTGTGTGTGTGAATGAATCTGGAACGCATTGTGTGAATCTGTGTTTGTATGTGTAAGGGATGCAAGGTGTGTTTCTGTGTATGTAATGTAATGCAGTGTGTGTGTCTGTAGGGGGTGCATTGCATGTGTGTAAGTAATGCATTAAGAGAAGCAGTGTGTGTGTGTGTTTGTTTGTGAGGTATGCATTGTGTGTGTAAGGGATGCAATGTGTGTGTAATGGATGCATTGTGTGTTTCTGTTTGTGTATTGGCAGCATGGTGTGTTTCTGTGTGAGTGTAGGGATGCATTCTGTGCATGTGTGTTTCTGTGTATGTGTAAGGGTGCATTGTGTATGTGTGTAGTGTGGAAGAGAGGGTTTGTTGGGCAGGATAGGGGCTGAGAGGGGAGCAGCTCTTTATTTTTATTATTATTTTTATGTTGTTAATATAATTTTTTTGTATATATTAAGTTTTGTGTCTTGCACTCCCCTTTAGTGTATCTCTTACAATACCCTTGTGTGTGTCCTCTTTGTATGTCTCCTACATCCTCCCAACTCCTTTGCATGTCTTACTCCCCCGAGCCCCTTTGTGTCTTCCCAGCTCCAGGCCCCTCTGTGTGCCTCCCTCACATGAGATGCTGTGTCTCTCTCCTGAGCCCCTTTGTGTGTCTCTGTCTTCCCTACCAGCCCTTCTGTGCTTCTCATCACCCTTCCTCAGCCTCTCTTTGTGTCTTACACTCCCCCCATTCCTTAATGTTCTCTTCCACTTCCCCCATTCCTTAGTGGTCTAAACTCCACTTCTCCCCTTATACCTTAGTGGTCTCCTCCACCCCACCCCAGTATCCCTTTAGTGGTCTCCCCCCCCCCCATCTTGCCCTTAGTGGTCTCACCCCCCCCATCTTGCCCTTAGTGGTCTCCCCCCCCCCCCCAGTGTCTCTCAGTGGTCTCTCCTAGCCCCCAGTGTCCGTTAGTGGCCTCCCCCCATCTTTCCCTTAGTGGTCTATCCCCCCTTAGTGTCCCTTAGTGGTCTCCCCCCAGTGTCCCTTAGTGGTCTCCCCCCAGTGTCCCTTAGTGGTCTCTCCTCCACCCCCCAGTGTCCCTTAGTGGTCTCTTGTCCCCCCACAGTGTCCCTTAGTGCTCTTTTATCTCCCCACAGTGTCCCTTAGTGGTCCCTAAGTGGTATATATATATATATATATATATATATATATATATATATATATATATATATATATACTTATTTTGAGGGATTCTGGACCATAATTATCATAAGGAATATATATTAATTTATTCAAGAGCATTACTTTGCCATAGTAAACACTTGAGCAATATGGATTTTTTAGATTTAGATAAAAAAAGATTAATGCTTTTAAGTGTAGATTATGGTTTAGGGCCAGAGTTAGTTGTTTTAGGGTTGAGGATAGAGCTCCTTTAATTTAAGGGTAGCACCAAGATATACATGTGCCGGTCTGCCACCTATTCAACCCTTCTCAGGATGGTTACATATCAGGAGAAGAGCTAGGGAAACATAATTGTGATATCAACCATGGTTTTCTTTTTTATATCATTATTAGGAAAGAGATGAATTTAAAATTGTGACAATTGACAAAATATGTATGTCCCTCCCAGCTCTTCTCTTAGATTGGGGCCCTCTTCACTGTATGGTGTCAGGCATAATGTGGAATGACTAGAGCTGGATTAAGGCATCACTGGTACCAGTTTATGATTCATCCTGTCATTTATGCCCTGTATTTGCATCCTATAGTCTCATGGATTTAGTTTAATTATTTTACACTGGGTCGTTTGGACCAAAAAAATAAAAAGCACACAAACACATTAAAGTCTTAGTACTCCAACTGTTAGTGGACTGCAATTCCAAAAATTCTTTAATTTTCATAGATTGATAAACAATTGCAGTCTACTTTCACACGTCACGTTAGATTCTGATGATCTTTATCCGGGAGAAGTTTGGGTACAATGCAGGAGGGGACCCATCACTTCTTCTTATACAATGGTTACCGTGTTTCCCCGAAAATACACCCTACCCCGAAAATAAGCCCTAGCTGAATTTTCGGGGTGGGCTGCAATATAAGCCCTACCCCGGAAATAAGACCTAGGCATTGCACCTTTGCGGCCCGGCGGGACTTCCTTCTTCTATGAGGAGGAGGGGGAGGAGCGTTGCGGGCCGCAGCATCGCGCAACGTGATGACGACGCGCGCAGCGCCGTCAGTCTGCCTTCACGGATCTTCAGCGGAAGGATCCATTTCCGGGCGGTGAGGCACCCAGTGGTCGGACTCGGCGGGCAAGGAAGGCATCTTTGAAATGTGAGTGGATATTTTATGTCTGGGACTGAATTAATTAAAGGGGGTGGTGAATTAATTAAAGGGGGGGTTAATTAATTAAAGGAAGCGGTGAATTAATTAAAGGGGGGTGAATTAATTAAAGGGGGCTGGATTAATTAGAGGGGGGGTGGATTTATTAAAGGGGGTGGATTTATTAAAGGGGGGTGGATTAATTAAAGGGGGTGGATTAATTAAAGGGGGGTGGATTAATTAGAGGGGGTGGATTAATTTGAGGGGGTGGATTTATTAAAGGGGGGTGGATTAATTAGAGGGGGGGTGGATTAATTAGAGGGAGTGGATTAATTAGAGGGGTGGATTAATTAAAGGGGGGTGGATTAATTAGAGAGGGGGTGGATTAATTAGAGGGGGTGGATTAATTAAAGGGGGGTGGATTAATTAGAGAGGGGGTGGATTTATTAAAGGGGGGTGGATTAATTAGAGGGGGGTGGATTAATTAGAGGGAGTGGATTAATTAGAGGGGGTGGATTAATTAAAGGGGGTGGATTAATTAGAGAGGGGGTGAATTAATTAGAGGGGGTGGATTAATTAGAGGGGGGTGGATTAATTGAAGGGGGGGTTCAATGTACATACCGGTACCGTAAATAAATAAGCCCTACCCTGAAAATAAGCCCTAGTGTGTTTTTTGTGACTAAAATTAATATAAGGTCCGGTCTTATTTTCGGAGAAACATGTACTTGGGCTTCTGACCATGCCCCAAACGTTTCCCTGGGCCCTAGACATCTGCCCAAGATTGCTTTATTGATAGGTAATCCAACCACGTATACAATGTACAAATTCTATTACTTGCCATGTAGTATAGGGTATTGAAATATGAGCTGCCTTTTGCATTAACGAGTAGTTCCTGCAATGATTATATGTGTATTATGTATCACTCTTTCACAGAACACGTCTCAGTGTTACTTTATCTATACTTTTGGGAAGGTCTAAACTACATTTGAATCTTCCTTCCAAGTTCAACATTTTCTTTGAAAGTAGTTCCAGTGTTATGGGAACTGTACGCTCACCATAGCAACCTCTTTAATAAACCACTAAAAAGAGATATACGTTTCCTTGGTAACCATGCTAAGTCACATCGCATCTTGTCACTTCCTTTTCCAAGACGTAGGTATTCAATGGCCTTACGATGCTCCACCGGGGTGTAAATTATCTTTAACTTTATTTATAGACAAACTCTTTATATATTGTATCTGAATATATTGTAAAATGGTTATAATGGGTCTAACATTTTTTATCTTCTTCCATTACCATATACAAATGTAGTTTATAAAAAGACAAAATAATGCATCTATCAATAAATAGTTCTAAATTATAATTATATTTTTTATATATACAGATTATTATTTTTTTTACAATACTACATTAGTTTCTGAAATTATTTGCACCATATATAGATGAAGGAACTATTACTTAACCTACTATTTATTTAAATAGTATTTAGTTGTTCATTTACATTTGCATGACAGGAATGCTTAGGTAAGGTAATAGAAGACATGGTGAGACTGAGTTAAGTTTAAATGATGATGAAATGTTGGTAGGTGGGCAAATGTGATCATATGATAAATAGGTGTGTGACATTGATCAAGCCTTAATAAGTGACTGAGAAACCTGGAATATAGTAATATGTTTCTGAGGGGATAATATAGTGGTACTTGAGCAAGTAGGCTGGCATGTTTATAAGAAAGAAAGCCAAAATATTATAATGCTAATGACTTCAATGATACATAAGAAAAATTTAGAAGTGAGACAAGGAGAAATTAAAGAGAATAGCTGAATTTTAGGAATACAGGACTAGCGGTGAGACGGTAAGAAGGATATAAACGAGAGATAAAATAAGAGGTAAATAAGAAATAATATAACAAACAGATCTTGATTTTTATTCCAGATTAAGGCAGATACATACATCGTGGGTACATACATGTATATGCATGTATCAACGGGCGCTGCACTCTGGATTCCCGGTCTTGTATATTCCCTGGTGCAATCTCGAGTCACAATAAAATAGATGAGAGCACTCTGGGGTCCTTGTAGAAGGCATATCAATTGATTTCAGAGCAATCTACATGCAACAAAGTCACTGATCGATTCATCTTTCCTGTATCATTCCACACCCAGTCTAAAAAAGTGTCCTCTCTTATTGATAACAATTGGAACTTGTTGAAAAAGGACCCCTCATTGCCAGAAGGTTTCCATAAAGATCCAGTTATGAGTTACCGTAAAGGAAAAAACCTTCAGGACTATTTGGTACATACAGACCAATATAGTTTAATTCAATTTTGCTGCTTAAATTGCGCAGCGTGTAACTCTATGATAACTGGAAAACTCTTTTACCATCCCCGTACGGGAGAAACGTACCGAACTAGATATCGTATTACTTGTGCCACAGCCCATATGGTCTATCGTATTATGTGTCCATGTGGACTAACCTACATTGGGAAGACCTCCAATGATCTTCGAGAAGGCATGGCGGACACAGATCTGCAATACGATCAGCCTTGAATTCAGGTAGTACCAGTACATCAGTTGCTAGGCACTTCTTGGAAAATGGCCATACTCTACCGATGTTGCGGTTTATGTGGATTGATCATGTCCCCCAATCCCCGAGAGGAGAGGATAGAGACACATTATTGCTTAGAAGAGAAGCATATTGGATTTACCCACTGGGAACCATGGCACCCAGTAGCCTTAACGAGAAAAACCTGGTATACTGTTTTTTTACCTAAAAGATAATTGTCATTTAGTACGGACAATTGTATTTACAAATGACATAATTTTGTCTGTTTTGTCCTACTCCAATGCCTACGAGATATTGTAACATTAGATTTTAATACAAATATATTTGAAGTTATTAATTATGCAACACTGTATACTGTACATTGTATCCCCTTATTGTTGGTGGTTGTACTGATGCATTAAGGAAACATAGACAGTTCATACCGGTAAAACGTGATTGTCAACAGCCCAACGGGAAAGATGGGTAACCAGCAAAAGAGATTTGCTGGTATAATTATTATTGGAATCTATTAAGTTGGAAAAAGAAACTGACTTGGAAAATGGAGTAAATATTTAGAAGATGAAGAGAATAATTATACATACATAGGAACTTTGGGAAATGTGCAAAATAAATTAGAAAAATAGTAAAATAGAATGAGATAAAAAGTCTAGAAGAGAGAGAGAGAGAGAGAGAGAGAGAGAGAGAGAGAGTGTTTGTGTGTGTGTGTGTGTGTGAGTGTGTGTGTTAAAGCATAATGTTATGTGTATTAATCACCTAAAACCCTGATATTTCTTTGTCTCTAGAAAATGTTGGGGGAGGGGACTCAGTGGGTTATCCTCTGTCACCCATTTAACCATCCTTTTTGAAAAGTGATGTAGAGAGAGCATGTATAATCCCCTTCACTCCTCTGTATAGAGCACAATCACCGGTCTCTCTCCCTTTGAAGAGCTCCAGTCCCTCTGAATTGCAAGGAACTGCTCACTCATCCACATGTGAGCTTATAAGGTGGTGCGCTCAGCCAGCCCTTTTCTCCATCGAGTAAACCATGTAGCAAGCAGTGGAAGCAGTCACACTTTCTCTTAATTATTACAACAGCTACAGCAGCAGTAGCAGCAGCAGGTGGAGGGAGTCCTGGGATGCAGGATGCTCTGAGTCTGAAGGACAAAGCCTCTTGCTGGATGCACATCTTTGCCGAGAGAGGGACCAGAATCTTTCTATTCCTTGCATTTATGCTTTGAAGAAATAGGATTCCAGCAGCCGAGAAAAAGCAAGTAAATGGAGCATAATCACATATACAACAGTTCCCTTCTGTCTCTGAAGAATGGATGTGGGTTGGGATATGTACCAGTTATTTATTATAGTGTGCTGCTTTGCTTAGGATTGCCAGGTAAGTGCACCTCACACAAAGTCCTTATCAATGTAAATGTACAAGATATGGAATATTCTGTGTCAGATTCTGAGATAAAAAAAAAAAATGTGTCTGCTGTGTGTATATTTTATTATATAGATATATAAGTAAGTGTGTGTAGAAAGTGTGGGCACACACACCTTAATATTAAATGTGTGGGTTTCCTTGTGGTATTAACACTAGTGTGACAGTTTTCACTATAAGCAGATGAGCTGTGCATGTTTATAGATTTTACAAGATAAGAATCTAAGAGGCAAGGTCATAGACTGTAAGCTCTTTGGGCAAGTTGCCGGTCACTATGCTGCAAAGAGGATGTCTCTATATGATATAATTAATTTTAATATCTTGTTAATATCTAAAGTTCTAAATCACTGTCTCACATATCTGACTGTGTGCTTGACAAAACTGGATATCTTGATGTGTGTGGTGATCCAATTTGCAAATAAATAACTGGGAATGCCCATTACCCTACTGAAAAGTATTACTAGTGAATTGATGGATTTAAGTTAGAACTGCAGTGGTTGATTTATTTGATGTGGAAGACATCCAATTTTCACAACATTGTTGCTTTCACACAAGAATGTACATTAATATGTTAACATGTCATATTTCTGAATATTCCCAATACTCATTACAAAAAGATTAAAAGACAAAAAAAAAACTGCTTCTCACTTTGTGCTGTGTTCAATTTTCTGCCTCCATGCTCTGTGAATGATTATGGAGATGAATACAGAAAAAAACTCACCAACCTTGTTAAGGTTTGCAGAGATCCACTACAGCAGCAATTGAACCAATCTCATCTCAAGTCCAAATCTATCAGGCTTGCAGTGTTGCCATTGTAGGCTACTTTACCTCTATGCATTGATTATTTCACAAACAGAGGCTGAAGTTCACCTAAACCTGAACAGTTGCTAATGATGAGATAAGAAAAATAAAGACTTGTTCTAATAAATGCAGACATTCTCTAACAAAATAACAATCTCTGGGCTGAGTCAGATTATGTAGAATAATGTATTCATTTTAGAATCCTGAATATTTTTTCTTTTCTTACAAGCCTGTACATTCTCGTTTTCTCCAGGTTGTGTGTTGTTCTATTGAATCTGGGTTACAATGGGATATTAACCCAGAAAAATGCATTTTTGGTTCACTGTGTATAAGTATAGAGGATCACTGGGCACACATCTCAAAGCAACACTCCAAGCACCATAACCACTACACCACACTATACTGGTTATGGTACCAGGAGTGCCATGATGCTCTCCCAGGGTAAATAGTTAAACATTTTGCAAACCTGCATTCTGCTAGATGCTGGTCAACTCCTTTAGGAAAACCGGAAGCTCTCTGCATTGATACAGTGGTACAGTGTTACAGTGTTTGCTCATTGACTAAGAGTTCTCAGTTGATGCTTTCAGCCAGTGAGCAAGCTCTCAAAGTATAATATTAAAGGGATCTTATAGTGCCAGGAAAACTAACCCGTTTTCCTGGCACTATAGGGTCTTGAAGAGCCCCTCTCCCTTGGGCCCTCCTCCCTCGGGGCCCTCCTCCCACGGCGCTGGTGACCTCTCCTCCCCCGCCGACGTCAGCTCCCGAGTGGAGCTGAATGCGCATGCACGGCCAGAGGTGCGCGCGCATTCAAACCCGCCCATAGGAAAGCATTACTTAATGAGTGAGAGGCGGAAGCGGAAGCGTCCTCTAGTGGCCTCCACTAGTCAAAATGTAACCAGAAAGTAACCTGTTTAAATGTATCTTTTTTCACACAGTTTTCTGAATGGAGAGCGAGTGATAGGCTGGGAGGGTTTATTCAGGAAGCTTCAACAAAGAGAGTTCATGGTCAGAGTAATCGGGTGCCATCTTGAAAAGTTTGGGGATAAATTGATCATAAATAGTCTAACCCCTTACGGTAAAACAGTACTATGGTGCCAGGACCTCCTGGCACCATAACAACTTAAAAGCAATGAAGTTGTTATGGTGCCCAGAATGGTCCTTTAAAATGCACAGGAGAATTATTCAAGTATGAGCTTGCACATATCCAGGCCCAGCAGTATGCCATATAGGTGATGGAAGAACAACCAGTTTAGATCCAGCTAAAGCTAGTATTTTATCTACGTTAATGTAAGCCTGTGGTTTTATTCATTTGCATTTTTCCTAGCATAAGTTTTTTTCTGTGTTAACAGGATCTCACTCAGTTTCCATTTAAATCATATTAACAAATACATTTCTACTAGGGTGCCCAAAAGATAGATCCCCAGATGTTTTAAAACTACAGTTTCCGTGATGCTTTGTTATACACTAAAGGCCTAGAGGCATATAACGCATCATGGAAGTTGTAGTTCTACAACATTTGGTCACCAACCTTTTGGGCACCCCTGTGCTGGAATAATAAATATTCCATGTTAGGGCATGTAAAGAATAATTAACAAAAAAACTAAAACATTTTGCACATTTGTGAAGTTCTAAAATAAAATATATTGACGTTGCAAAACCCTAGTGATGGCGAACCTATGGCACGCCGGGCCCTCTCTGTGGGTTCGCCATTAATGCCAAAACGGCAGGTGCCTACTCTGCTTTCTTGTCGGGAGGACAGGAAGCAGGGGGAGGGATCTCGGAAGCAGCTCCCCTGTCCTCCCGCAAGCAAACTGTGTGGAGCATTGCTGTGTGTTACCATGGCAACGCTCCACCTAGCATTCTGCGCGCAGAAGGAGAGGAGAGCTGCAGGACCTGTCCTAGATACTTACCACCACCGGACCACCAGGGATGGCTGTGTCCCTGCCCCCTTCACCAAAGGTAAGAGGATGGGAGGCAGGGATACTGATTTAATATACTTTTTTTTTCAACCTCCCCTCACACAGAGCACCTCTACCCCCCCACACACAGCACCCTTATCCCCACACAGCACCCCTACCCCCCACACACAGCAACTCTACCCACAAACAGCACCCCTACCACCCCCACACACACAGCATCCCTACTCCCCAGACACACTTAGCATCCCTACCCCTACACATAGCACCCCTACCTCCACACACAGCACCCCTACCTCCACACACAGCACCCCTAACCCCGCCACACAGCACCCCTAACCCCCACACACTGCACCCCTGCCCCCCCCACACAGCACCCCTCTCACACACACACACACACACACACACACACACACCCCTTACACACAGCACTCGACACACACTCCACACTCTTACACACAAACACATACACTTCACCCCTCAATGCAGTATATGTGTGTGCATATTCAGCAGTGTGTGTATGTATTCAGCAGTTTGTGTGTATTCAGCAGTGTGTGTGTGTATTCAGCGGACTGTGTGTATGTTTTTGTGTGTGTATTTAGCGGACTGTGTGTATGTATTTAGCAGTCTGTGTGTGTGTATTTAGCAGTCAGTCTGTGTGTCGGTGTGAGTGTATTTAGCAGCCGGTGTGTGAATGTATTAAGCAGTCGATGTGTGTATGTATTCAGCAGTCTGTGTGTATGTATTGCATTTGTT
Source organism: Pelobates fuscus (assembly GCF_036172605.1). NCBI lineage: Eukaryota > Metazoa > Chordata > Amphibia > Anura > Pelobatidae > Pelobates > Pelobates fuscus. Next base: position 136,070,931 of record NC_086324.1, on the reverse strand, counting down.
GGAGATACTAATAAATATAAGCTTAATTTTATCTATTTATACCATTATAAAATTTGTATCATTGCACTCTCTGTTGTTGTGTTCTTCTTTTAAAACAAAAGATGTTAACTAGTTCGGAAAACTGTACGAGTTGTTTTTTCTAAACTTAAACCTCAGTATTCAGGTTTAATTGCCGTGTTGTCACTTTGGGGAAAAAAACGGTGGCATGTATTGCGATTTGGGCACTCGGGCTCAAAAGGTTCGCCATCACTGCCCTAGAAGTTGTTTAAAAAATGTTTTTTTTTGCTTTTTTTGTAACAGATGCATTCCTATTTTCAGTAATTGCTCTAGCACACCATCATAGAAAAGAATATTCAGCAGATTTATAATATTGTAATAAATGTATTGAGTAGGATACAAGGTAATAAACAGTCAACATTCTGTATGAAAATGTTGAAGTTATTTAGTGACACTTTATTATGACATTCTGGAAATCGATTCTCATTAAGCACTTTCCATGGGAGAGATCTGTTTTAATGGAACAAAGTCAGAACTTATCTGCCCCTAATGCCTATGGCATGTGTCACTCATATGACATCTTTGAAAATTAATTTTAGTAAAAATCCACCGTACTAGGTTTTAAGGTGACCCTCTAAGCACTATAACCACTGCAGCTAAATGGTGCAAATAGCCTGTCCCTGCTGTCTGACAATTGTAAACAATGTATTTTCTGAGAAAAAATTACATTTGTCCCTAAAGCCACTTCTAGTTGTTGTCACTCAGACAGTCACTACTCCCTTCCTGGCAGACACACTTAGCACCCCTACCCCCACACACAGCACCCCTACCTCCACACACAGCACCCCTACCCCCACACAAAGCACCCCTACCCCCCATACACAGCACCCCTACCCCCACACACAGCACCCCTACCACCCCACACACAGCACCCCTACTCCCTCACACACAGCACCCCTACCCCCCACACACAGCACCCCTACCGCCCCACACACAGCACCCCTACCCCCAAACACAGCACCCCTACCCCCAAACACAGCACCCCTACCCCCCACACACAGCACCCCTACCCCCCCACACACAGCACCCCTACCCCCACACACAGCACCCTTACCTCCACACACAGCACCACTACCCCCCACACACAGCACCCCTACCCCCACACACAGCACCCCTACCCCCCACACACAGCACCCCTACCCCCACACACACAGCACCCCTACCCCCCCCCACACAGCACCCCTACCCCCACACACACAGCACCCCTACCCCCACACACAGCACCCCTACCCCCACACACAGCACCCCTACCCCACCACACACAGCACCCCTACACCCCACACACAGCATCCCTACCCCCCACACACAGCACCCCTACCCCACCACACACAGCACCCCTACCCCCCACACACAGCACCCCTACCTCCACACATAGCACCCCTACCCCCACACACAGCACCCCTACCTCCACACACAGCACCCCTACCCCCCCCACACAGCACCCCTACCCCACCACACACAGCACCCCTACCCCCCACACACAGCACCCCTACCTCCACACATAGCACCCCTACCCCCACACACAGCACCCCTACCCCCCACACACAGCACCCCTACTCCCCCACACACAGCACCCCTACCCCCCCACACACAGCACCCCTACCCCCCACACACGCACCCCTAACCCCACACACACAGCACCCCTACCCCCACACACAGCACCCCTACCCCCACACACAGCACCCCTACCCCACCACACACAGAACCCCTACCTCCACACACAGCACCCCTACCTCCACACACAGCACCCCTACCTCCACACACAGCACCCCTACCCCCCACACACAGCACCCCTACCGCCCCACACACAGCACCCCTACCCCCCCACACACAGCACCCCTAACCCCACACACACAGCACCCCTAACCCCACACACACAGCACCCCTACCCCACACACACAGCACCCCTACCCCCCACTCACAGCACCCCTACCCCCACACACAGCACCCCTACCCCCCACACACAGCACCCCTACCCCCCCCCACACACAACACCCCTACCCCCCACACACGCAGCACCCCTCTCACACACACACACACTCCTTACACACAGCACTCCACACACTCTCCACACTCTTACACACTAACACATACACTTCACACCTCAATGCAGTATATGTGTGTGCATATTCAGCAGTCTTTATGTATTCAGCAGTGTGTGTATGTATTTAGCAGTCTGTGTGTGTGTATAGGACTGTGTGGCACATGTGTACTAGCCTGCCAATGCTTCTCTATGGAGAAGCATTTGATTGTCTGAGATCATCTGTAATGATGAGCTCAGCAAGGAGAGGTGAAACCAGCACACAAGAGAATAAAGTTATCTTCTTTATTTTACTTTTTGACCCTGAATCTAATTAGACAGGAACACATTCTAACGTTAGGAATGCATGTTTGTACATTACTAGTTGTTGTCACTCAGGCAGTCACTACTCCCTTCCTGGCAGACACACATAGCACCCCTACCCCCACACACAGCACCCCTACCTCCACACACAGCACCCCTACCCCCACACACAGCACCCCTACCCCCACACACAGCACCCCCTACCCTCCCACACACAACACCCCTACCCCCACACACAGCACCCCTACCTCCACACACAGCACCCCTAACCCCACACACAGCACCCCTACCCCCACACACAGCTCCCCTACCATCCCACACACAGCACCCCTACCCTCCCACACACTGCACCCCTACCCTCCCACACACAGCACCCCTACCCCACCACACACAGCACCCCTACCCCCCCACACACAGCACCCCTACCCCCCCCACACACAACACCCCTACCCCCCACACACGCAGCACCCCTCTCACACACACACACTCCTTACACACAGCACTCCACACACTCTCCACACTCTTACACACTAACACATACACTTCACCCCTCAATGCAGTATATGTGTGTGCATATTCAGCAGTCTTTATGTATTCAGCAGTGTGTATGTATGTATTTAGCAGTCTGTGTGTGTGTGTATAGGACTGTATGGCACATGTGTACTAGCCTGCCAATGCTTCTCTATGGAGAAGCATTTGATTGTCTGAGATCATCTGTAATGATGAGCTCAGCAAGGAGAGGTGAAACCAGCACACAAGAGAATAAAGTTAATCTTCTTTATTTTACTTTTTGACCCTGAATCTAATTAGACAGGAACACATTCTAACGTTAGGAATGCATGTTTGTACATTACTAACGTTAAAGTGTTCCTTTAATGGTTCAAATGCAATTTTCTGCATTATTTCTTCTAAACACCAAATATTCTCTCGGTGATTAAAAAGTCTAATCATACAACCTACATACATTAAGAAAGGACTTGTTTATTGAATTAATTATTTGGCATTCTATTCTGCTGGGAGTCTGAGTTAATGCAATATATTGCATAAAACATTAAGTGTCACGTAACAGTGGATCTAGAGCCTGAGGGGTATTAACAAATTGTTTAGTTGCTATGTGGTAGAAAAATATATTTTTATAGCTTGGTGTTACACAACACATACTCTTCACATTACTTATCAGTGATATATCAGTATAAGGATTCAGATACACCAAAACATATTGAACAAGATCACACGCTCGTACACACTCATACACGTATTATGGTTAGCCTCTGTAGCTTCTCTGTCCATTCTGTGTTATGTGTCCTCTCTCCTCCACATTTTCAAGTAAGCTTTGCCATCCCCTTCTCATATTAACTGACCTGTTCTGTTGGTAAGTACTATGGATGCTCCAGGAGGAAGTTGCGTGGTGTCACCTCTGTGCCACTAATCTCATAAAATGACTCTGATTTCTAATGTGCTTAATTAATTAGTTCTTGTAAGTGAATCTCTGGAAAATAGTGGAGAAATGATATCATTTTCTTTGGGCTTCACCTGAGGGTTGATTGCTATATTGTCCACTTACCCAGCTACTCCACAAGGTGACATGATTCTATACTTAGAAAATAGAAAAGAGGTCCATGCACTCCAACTGCTTCATAGAAACTTAGAAACATAGAAATGTAGAAACATAGAATGTGACGGCAGATAAGAACCATTCGGCCCATCTAGTCTGCCCAATATTTCAAAATACTTCTAATTAGTCCCTGGCCTTATCTTAAGTCTAGGATAGCCTTATGCCTATCCCACGCCATGGGATAGGCATATGCCTATCAGGCAAATTTATTGGAACAGTAGGTACACAGCAACGTTTTGACCCACAGCTGAGTCTTTGTCAAGCTTGGAATGCCTGGACCTTTTTTCCATTTTATGGGATCTACAATTGATGGTATTGTGCTGGACCATGGTCCAGTTTAGCACCCTCTGCTTTCTGTGGATTGAGTGCAGTTCCTATGAATATATTGCAAATGATTGTACACTCAGCCCAGATCCTTACTAATGTGACCTGAATGTTAGGTGAAGATCCTGTATATGATGTTTTGTTAAGGGCCTTATTAAAATGTTTTGTTTGAATTAGAGACAAAAATACAAACTCTCTGCAACTGAATGTGTATGTGAACACTATAAATGATAGTCCATAAAAAGAACTGCAGACAGGTTTCTTTTTATTATCATTAATATATAAAGTGCAGTATTAAAAACATTGACAAGGCTGTAAAATGAGAAAAAGTAGAGGTGTGTAAAGCTATAAATAACCTATTCCACATACATACAGTAATGTATTTATGGTTTCTGTTGTCCAAGGCCCAAGCAAATCTATGCAATCCACACAAATACATGCATGCATGCACTCTTTCAATTGTTTATTAGGATTCTAAAAATGTGTGTGCAGATTACTACGTATAGGTATAAATAAACGTGTGCAGAAGAATGAGTGTGATTTTGTTTTAAAGCTCATCTGTATGTGTAGTGACTGCAAATGTATGCATGAATATATGTTAAAATGTAATGTTTGTGCACTTTGTGCTTGCATATGGGTACACACTGTGCATGCCCTACAGCAGTCCTTGTTTTTGTGCGAAGTTACAGATTTCAGTCTCTCATCCCACAGTCCTGATTTTATGCTCTGGTGTCCCACATCTGAGGAAACTAGGCAACTAAGCTAGTCCAGCACAGGACGAGCGCACTATTAGATGTGCTCGCATTGTGCGGAGGTCACAAGGAACATGCAGAGAGTGTTTCAGTGGTGAGGCCCCTATCAACATTCCTGTAATCACCAGTGTTGCTACCACTGCACCACCGCTTATCATATCCTCATCAGACACCTTCTCTCCTGGCTAATTTCTTTCCCACACCCTCTTCACTGCCCTTCACACATGCTGTTGATGTGATCCTACACTTTTGTTTGACACAGTAGCTGCCTCTGGTTGTCCATTAATGATAAATAAGTCTTCTTGAGTTTTTAGCTTTGGCACCACTAGTGCTGGTGCTGATCGTCCTAGTATTGGAGGTGGCTAGATGAGTAATGAGGACACTGATCATATTGTGTCTCCTAGTGCTCTTAGACAAATGTATATGCTGGTGGAACTAATAAAGCTGAAGTAGAGTTAGGTGAAAATGCCTGCTGAAATGGAATTTGGAAGGAACTTGCACTGCTGCCTGGCCTTTGTGGTTTACTCTATCCACAGTCTTCTTAGGCATGTTAAGTACTTCCCGGTCCAGACTAAAGGCTACTTAGCCCTACCGAGAGCAGATATTGAGGACACTCTTTGAATTCCCTTCTCTCACTGACTACACAATGGACAAATGCCCAATGGAAATATCTACAATGCTGCTGCTACTCCAGAGTTCTTTTCTTTCTACTAATGCAGCTGTTGTTGGGGCGGTAGTGCTGCTAGTAGTAGTAGTGGGACTTACTGCGCCTTCATTCTTCCTTAACTTCTTTTTAAGAATTATATGGGTTTAGAAAAGGCAACATCTTGGACTGTGGTGGACCACAGTCTTATTCTTCTAAAAAAACATAGCAGGAATCATGGTGATTGTGGATCTGGCAGTAGATTAATTAGTGGTGAAATTCTCAGTAATACTTATCAATCTGTCACCTACAAGTTCAGATTCCCTCTTTGCTTAGAAAGGTGTACTGAGACTATTATCACTGCTAAAGGAGGTAGCCTACATATTTCATGCTACTGGGCCCACCTGGTTTTGATGCTTAAGCAGATGCTAATAATCCTTCTGCTGTTTATTTAGATATCTTAAGCAGACTTGCAGAAAATGGTCTGGAGATGACCACTTGACTCTTCTTGCTAGAAGGAGAATTAGAGGCAACAGTTCTTGTCCAACCTCCAGTCATTAGACAACTAGATGCAGACACAGACTGTGTGCTGGTAATGGTGGTGCATATGATTGTACTGGTGGATGACATTTGGGTGTGGAATATCAAGGTCAGAGAGCTGGCTTATCTAAATAGATAAGATAAGATATATAAGACATGACTACTAAAACATAGCTAACAAAATCAAGGAGTTTTACAATAGTTAAACAAGTAGGATCATATTTTTTTCCCAACCATAAGCAGTAGCCTAAAGGCAATGCACTGGAGGTGGTAGATGAATGTGTAATCAAGAAACAAGCTAAAAAAAGAAAGAAAAAAAGAGTTCTCAATTGAACTCAGAAACAGAACAAGTAGATGCACAGGCATATAATATATACCGTATATAAGACGAGTTTTTCTGCAATTTTTTTGTGCTGAAAAAGCCCCACTCGTCTTATACTCGAGTCAGTGTCTGTATTATTACATTGCCATAATACAGACCAGGACCGCCGGGCTAATTACAAGCCCGGCGGTCCTGTTGGGGGCTGGCAGCGACCTGTAACTTACCTTTCCTGCAGCTCCTGTCAGCTCCCTTCTCCTCCGTGCCGGTCAGCTCCCCTGTCAGCTCCCACTGTAAGTCTCGCGAGAGCCGCGGGGTCAGAGCGTTGCCACAGGTTACCGTGGCAACGCTCCCCGCGGCACTCACACCGCGAGACTTAGAAGAATAGTTGGTTTAACATTAAATCGTAATATTTAAACATAGCCAAGCAAGTCGTAATATTTAAACACAGCCTAGCCTATTAAAATGATTAAATACACAGGCAACAAAGCCTGAAGGGCGAAGCTTTTTTTCTGCTGAGACATATTGGTCAATTGATAAGCTGCAAGTGACTGCAAGGTACAGAATTGCATTTTGTCCAATATGTTCCTGGTCATAGTAGCAGTGATGCATTGCAGATATGAAACCCTCTCTGGACTTGCTAGAATATTAACAATAAAATATTGAACTACTCTGTGCTGAATTTCCTTTCAACATAATGAATTGCACTGGTAGAAATAATAGAGTTGCACGATAAGTTACTAGCATGTCGGTAGATTTTATTATAAAATATTCTGTTCTTTAAATTATCATATTCATCAAAAGTTTCTTAAACCAATTTCCAGTAAGAGTAAAATCTAAGTAAATTATGACAATCTTCAGCTAAAGGATTATTAAGCTAAAAATACTTTTAAAGCAACACGGGCACTTCTGAACTTGTGGACTACATCTCCCAGAATGCTTCTACAACCACAATATTGGCAAAGCATCTGGGGAGATGTAGTCCACAACATCTGTAGTGCCAAAGGTAACCTACCAGTGCTTTAAAGTACACATACACTGATTAGCCACAACATTAAAAACACCTGCCTAATATCATGTAGGTCCCCTCATGCTGCCTAAAGAGCCCTGATGCGTTGAGGCATGGATTCCACAAGACCTCTGAACATGTCCTGTTGTGTCTAGCATCAAACATTAGCAGCACATCCTTTAAGGCTTGCAAGTTGCGAGGTGGGGCCTCCATAGAGTAGATTTGTTGTCCCAGCAAATCTTACAGATACTTAATTGTATTGAGATCTGGGGAATTTAGAGGACAAGGTAATACCTTGAACTCTTTGTCATGGTCCTCAAACCATTCCTGAGCAGTTTTTGCAGTGTGACAGGGTGCATTATCCTGCTGAAAAAAGACACTGCCAACCGGGAACACCATTTCCATGAAGAGGTGTATGTGATCTGCAACAATATCTAGGTAGGTGATACATGTCAAAGTTACATCCACATGAATGCCAGGAACCATGTTTCCAAGCAGAACATCTCTTCCCCAGGTAAACGACACACACTCACCTGGCCATCTACCTGATCTAAAATAAAACATGATTCATCAGACTAGACATCCTTCTTCCATTTCTTCAAAGTCTTGTTCTAATGCTCATGTCTCACTTGAAGGTGCTTTCAGCGGTGGACAGTGATTATCCTGGGCACTCTGACTGGTCTGCAGCTATGCAACCCAAAACACAGCAAACTGCAATGTGCTGTGTGTTCTGACACCTTTCTAACAACAGTAGCTTTTGTATTTGTTTGGAACAGACGGGCTAGCCTTCACTTCTCATTTGCAGAAATGAGCCTTGGGATCCCATGACTCTAATGCCGGTTCCCCATTTTTCTTCCTTGCACCACTTTTGGTATGTACTGCCTCATACTTGAAACACTCCACAAGACTTGCCATTTTGGAGATGCTCTGAGGCTGTTGTCTAGCCATCACTATTTGGCCCTTGTCAAAGGCACTCAGATCTTTTCACTTGCCCATTTTTCTTGCTAACGACACATAATTCAAGAACTGACTGTTCACTTGCTACCTAATATACCCCACCCCTTGACAGGTGCCATTGCAATAATATTAACAATATTATTCACTTTACCAGTCATTGGCTTTAAAGGGACTCTCCAGCCAAGCCTCTTTACTCACCTGGTTCCAGCGCCGGGAGCCTCGTGAAGCTGCGCCCCCTATTTTGTCAAAATGACGAAATAGGCGGGCGCGAGCAGGGAGCAATCAGACGCTTCCATTTGGAAGCGTCATTGCTTCCTTGTGTGCATGCGCGACTTCGCCACACATGCGCACATACTTCAGAGGGCGGCATTCATGCCGCCCTCTGAAGTCCTGAGCGCACTACCGCGCATGCGCGCGGTGTGCGCGGCCGTGAGCTGCGTTGACTGACAGCTCAGCTCGCGGTCTTTGCCCGCCCCCCTCCTCTGCTGACAGGCTGGAGAGAGAAGGCGCGCACACAGTGCCTTCTCTCTCCTGCACACGTCAGACGTATTTTAATACGTCTGACGTGTACAGGGCCTTTTTAGGGCCCTGCATGATAGGAAGTCCCTCTGGTGGCCGTCTGAGTGACGGCCACTGGAGGTATTCCTATCAATCAATGTAAACACTGTATTTTCTCTGAAAATACAGTGTTTACATTAGATTGCCTGCAGGGAGCTATAGATAATACCTGAACAACTACATTAAGCTGTAGTTGTTCAGGTGACTATAGTGTCCCTTTAATATTGTATCTGATCAATGTAAAGTGTACATTAGAATAACTGATTTTGGTCAATATTAATTTCATTTTTGTTGCCAACCATCTGGTGACAAGGATTCCCTCAGTAAAATAGACCTAGCTGTGCTAAAGTAGTGGCTAAAAGTACTTTTGACAATTAATAAAATGGGTATATAATAGAAGTTAGAAGACTTTCTGAGTATCAGTAAAGACTGTGTTAGTGTTAGTAATAATGCTCTAAATGTTCTGAGAGGCTACTTTGGTTTGTGTACCTTAATATAGGATATCTATTGGAATCATTCTAGCAAGCACCAGATGAACCCTTGCCAAGAGGGCATTGCTATGTAGCAAAAAGACTAAGGGCATCAGCTCAAGAGTAAATTGCATGCCCCCTCCCACATTCATTGATTTAAACCCTTACAAAACCTCACCCTACATAATGTCCTGCCTCCAAACCCAAACATATTGAATGAACACATTTTGACACCAAATCTTTGAATTAATCAAGTGTATTATACTAACCGATATTTATAAACTCCATACGTGCAATATTAACTATGCAACTGTAACATTATCCCAAAAACATGCAGCAATAAACCTGTACTCACTGCATTAAAACCCAGCACAGCAATACCCTTACACTATTCTCTATTAACTCCAAATATGGGCCTTCATTTTTAATTTTTGAATAAGCTCATCAAATGATTTAATATTTTGAAAACGAAGAAAACTAAATATTGTAACATATTGTTTTTTTCATATGGGATATATTTTTTTATATTTTAATATTTTTTTTAAATATATTCTAAAAGCGTATCCAAAAACATTACATCATTTGAAATATACAAATATATTAAATAAAGATTTTTTTTTTTTTTAAAGTGGCACTGTCCCAAATTATATAATTGGAGCCGTTATTTCTCTCTCAATGTTGCAAAAATATCTGGTTCAACAATGAAAAGGTGACTAAATCACATGGGGCATTAGGGACACACTTGGGCCTCTAGCTTGAGTCAACCGCCTACCAACACTATCCCTGCCTGCCGAAATCCTGCATCCAATTAATTTACTTCCTAGCCTTGTATTTTACCTGCTGTTATCAGACCCCTGGCTTCCTACTGAACACAGCTGTCCACTCTTTGTCCAGATCCTGAGACCAGTTCTAAGTTAATCTCTGCCTACATTCCTTCATAACCATGACACTCCAGGATCTCATATGTCTCATGAAGTAGGCACAAAGTGCCACTTTTAGCATTTTATCGCATTTCACGGCGCTTGAAACTGCCTGGTCTTACTGATATTTACCGTGCATTATCTCTCCAAAAGGTCTGCAGTCTTTTCTGGTTCACCATCAGACGATTTATTCGTCTGCTTTAGCCGTTAAGCTAAGTCTCTGATGATTAATGATACTGTATTCCTAGTTTCTAGTTCAAATGATAGATAATGTTATGTGTCATCTTCAAATGCCATCACATTGGAATCAATGGAATCTGATAACCTTACCAAGTGGTCACAAGAATATGGAAGATAGCAATATTTATTTCTTTATTTAGTTAACAGCTTTTATATAGTGCTATTATCTAGAATGCTTTATATAATAAAAAAACATTGCTCACAAGTTAAGTTAAAGACAGAGGGATATATAATGAGACATACACGAGAGCTATGGTCTTTATCTAAAAATTGTATCCATGAGTTTATAATCTAAATGGACAATATGGATTTAGACCAAAGGCAGCAAAGGAGAAAATGTAGTTTCTAACTAAGAATATGAGGTACCATAGCTATTTTAGATTTAGGCCGTTTAGGGGGTAGTTAAAATGTATCAATCAAGAAATTGTAGGGGGACATAAAATATTCTTAAATAAACCATGTGACCTGTCAGTAACCAATGCTTTCATTTATTAACATCCAATAATTCGTATACAAATCCTCTGTGTCGTTAATAACTGATCAAATAATCACTCTTGTTTATTTTCATCAGAAGAATATTCAGGATGTTAGCTGTTTGATTGCAGTGACTTTTCTTGAATCTTAACAATAGAAACATAGAAACTTAGAAACATAGAATGTGACGGCAGATAAGAACCATTCGGCCCATCTAGTCTGCCCAATTTTCTAAATACTTTCATTAGTCCCTAGCCTTATCTTAAGTCTAGGAGAGCCTTATGCCTATCCCACGCATGCTTAAACTCCCTCACTTTGTTAACCTCTACCACTTCACAATGGTGAGTCCCACAATGTTTTTGTTATTAGAATGGACTCATTGACATATATATTTTAATTACACTATCCCATTACTTGGAGCATTACATGCAATTACTCACACTTTCTGGATGCAAAGAAAAATATTTTGAGGATAATTCTCACTACAGCTTCTTCGAAATCTATTGTTTGAGTCAAACAATTAGTCATTACAGCTAGGAAAATTGTCAAGTAAACTCTTGTATTTCTGCTGTTTCGTGGACCATCCATATGTGATGTAAAATTGTAGGAAATGCTCACTTAGTGATTGGACTGTGGTGAAGCAGCTTTGTTTGGTTGTTAGTCATTGAGCTTATCGAGAGGCAGTGATCCAGATACTTCATGAGCAATTACAAACTGATTGCTGTTGATGTGTTTGATTACGATAAGAAACCAAAACAACAGAATCCAAAGAAAACATGACAATTCAAAAAGCTTACATTTTGGTGGGTATCCGCTCCCTTCTTCGGGTGTTTTTGTTTTGTGCCTTTATAGAGAACCTAAACTATTTATTTTTCAGACTGATGCCACCCTAAAGGGTGCCCTTATCTAACAAACAGCAGGCTTTCCCTTCACGAGAGATCCAATAACCCCACATGATCATTTTGGTCTTGGTGTGTGTCTTTAAGGCACATTTATCTTAGGGAGCCCCATATGCAGCTTGTAAACAAACCAAAACAAGGCAAAACAAGAGAATACTGAGAACAGACAACATCTCAAATAACTTACCCTTCGGTGTGCCGCTGCTCAGTTATCAACCATTTCCACACACTGATCCCACCTTCAAAGGACAATGGAGGTCTGAAATACTGGCTGGCTTTCTCTGTACGAAAGGTGCAAAATAATGTTATCATTGGTACTGGGTGTCTTAGACCATCCTTTATCATATATGTTTTCCATAGTGTGTTTTATGAAGCCTACTATCAAGCTCAAGTTTTGATTTGTTGATTATAATTATGTGATGGCTTGTTTCAGGCTTTCTCCTTTTAAAGGGACACTGCAGTCACCAGAACCACTACAGCTTAATTTAGTGGTTCTGGTGTATACAGCATGTCCCTGCAGCCTTAGCACTTTAAACAAGAAAAGTGTGCAGCACCTATATTCAGTGTCTCCACGTTCTGCATGGACGTGCTAAAAGTTCCCCATAGAGGTGCATTGAGTCGATGCATTTCTATGAAGATATGCAGATTGGCTCAGCACAGCAGTTTGCCACGCATGTGCAATAGGCTCTGAATGCTTTCTTATAGGAAAGCATTGGGTTGGCTGAGATCATCAAAATTGATGATCTCGGCCATGGAGGTAGGACCAGGCGGGGCAAGGCATAGGCAATATGTTGAGTAAACTCCCCTTTCCACTACACACACAGTAAGGCCGGGCAGGGATCTAAACAGCCATACCAGCACTATAGTATCAGGAATATGTGTTTGTATTCTTGACACTATAGCGTTCCTTTAAGCTTTCTTTCGTTTTTTTACTTTTCAACACTGTTATAGGACTGTGATCAGATTTACATTCATACCTGTGGGGAATATGCTATTCAAGGTACCTCTTGCCCTTTTTTAATAAAGTTCCATTAATGAAGATTGTAGAGCCCATTAGTTGAGTTAAATTGAAATTTGACATAAGTCAAGCGGAATTCCAGTCTTCAATGTCCGATCAGTTGCATTGACCTTTATTAGGATTAATTGACGGGTAGCGGAGAGTTGTATGTAGTGATTATCTGACCATATAAATAGATTTTTTGATACAGCAGAGGTTTCCAGTTAAAAATGAATCACCTGGTGACTTTGTATTGAAGAATTAGTCATCTGGATTATTCTAGGATTAGCTTGTCACCTACAGCTACACATGTCAGAGATTTAGGTATATTATTGGCAGTGACCTGGAATTAAAGGTTGATTTTACACACATTGTTGCTTTTCTGTCTCCCTTGTGATTAAGTCTTGGACTGTATTATACTGAATAATTGATTGGAGTAGCCATTTCACTAATAAAAAAAAAAAACATGGTCTGCATTTGCATCCACCAAGACTTCAGAATTGTATAATAATTCTGATGTTTCAGTAACATAGAAACACAGAAACATAGAATGTGACGGCAGATAAGAACCATTCGGCCCATCTAGTCTGCCCAGTTTTCTAAATACTTTCATTAGTTCCTGGCCTTTTCTTATAGTTAGGATAGCCTTATGCCTATCCCATGCATGCTTAAACTCCTTTACTGTGTTAACCTCTACCACTTCAGCTGGAAGGCTATTCCATGCATCCACTACCCTCACAGTAAAGTAATACTTCCTGATATTATTTCTAAACCTTTGTCCCTCTAATTTAAGACTATGGGAAAAGTAAGGCTGGCAAAAGTAGCTGTCTGGTTCCTCGTTGATCTGGCTTTGTATAGAACAGATTTTTTAATGGTGACCTTGTAATATCGTATTCAAGTCTTAGTCCTTCAAACATCCTAAATTCTTAATTGGGGTGATGACTACTGTAATGCTGCTATATACTTTACTTGTATATGGTGTCAATATTTTTAGCTAGCCAGGTCGTTATCTGAGACCTCTAGACCACCTACGCCAAGTCTGTCTCTATAGCTCAAGATGTGCGTCTCTTAGGGGAGCGACATACCACAACCTTATAAACCTCATTGTGTTAAGCGTGTACCTTTGCTTTTTCCTTCCTTTCTTTTTTTCAAAAAATACTAATCACAACTTGTCAGATCCCCAATATATATATATATATATATATATATTTGTCAAACAAGTTGTGGTGACTTGAGAACTAATTTCTCGAATTAATATTGTTGGATAAGCTTTAAAATTTAGTTACCGTATATACTCGAGTATAAGCCGACCCGAATATAAGCCGAGGCCCCTAATTTTTCCCAAAAAAACTGGGAAAACTTATTGACTCGAGTATAAGACTAGGGTGGGAAATGCAGCAGCTACTGGTAAATTTCTAAATAAAATTAGATCCTAAAAAAAATATATTAATTGAATATTTATTTACAGTGTGTGTATAAAGAATGCAGTGTGTGTGTATGAGTACAGCGTGTGTATGAGTGCAGCGTGTGTATGAGTGCAGTGTGTGTGTGTATGAATGCAGTGTGTGTGTGTGTATGAATGCAGTGTGTGTGTGTATGAGTGCAGTGTGTGTGTATGAGTGCAGTGTGTGTATGAATGCAGTGTGTGCAGGGCCGGTGCAAGGATATTTGCCCCCCCCCCATATGTCCTGACCTCCCCTCCTCCTCCCTCAGTGGTCCTTACCTCCCCACCCCCGTGTTCCTTCACCCCCCTCCCCCAGTGGTCCTGACTCACCCCTCCCCTAGTGGTCCTTACCCTCCCCTCCCCTAGTGGTCCTTACTTCCCCCTCCCCTCCCCTAGTGGTCCTTACTTCCCCCTCCCCTCCCCTAGTGGTCCTTATCCCCCCCTCCCTCCCATAGTGGTCCTTATCCCCCCCTCCCTCCCATAGTGGTCCTTATCCCCCCCTCCCTCCCATAGTGGTCCTTATCCCACCCCCTCCCTCCCATAGTGGTCCTTATCCCACCCCCTCCCTCCCATAGTGGTCCTTATCCCCCCTCCCTTCCATAGTGGTCCTTATCCCCCCCCTCCCTCCCATAGTGGTCCTTATCCCCCCCCTCCCTCCCATAGCGGTCCTTATACCCCCCCTCCCTCCCATAGTGGTCCTTATCCCACCCTCTCCCTCCCATAGTGGTCCTTATACCCCCCCTCCCTCCCATAGCGGTCCTTATACCCCCCCTCCCTCCCATAGTGGTCCTTATCCCACCCCCTCCCTCCCATAGTGGTCCTTATCCCCCCCCCCCTCCCATAGTGGTCCTTATCCCCCCCTCCCTCCCATAGCGGTCCTTATACCCCCCCTCCCTCCCATAGCGGTCCTTATACCCCCCCTCCCTCCCATAGCGGTCCTTATACCCCCCCTCCCTCCCATAGTGGTCCTTATACCCCCCCCCCCTCCCACAGTGGTCCTTATACACCCTTTTTTTTATTTTATTATTATTTTTTATTATTATTTCTTATTTTATTTTTATTTATTTTTCGTCCCCCCTCCCTGCTTGATACATGGCAGGGAGGGGGGCTCTCCTTCCCTGGTGGTCCAGTGGTAGTTCAGTGGGGGAAAGAGGGGGGCTGGCAGAGCTGTACTTACCTGTTCTGCAGCTCCTGTCAGCTCTCTCCTCCTCTGCGCCGTCCGTGCAGCTCCCTCTGTCAGCTCCCAGTGTAAGTCTCGCGAGAGCCGCGGCTCTCGCGAGACTTACACTGGGAGCTGACCGAGGTGCTGAACGGACGGCGCAGAGGAGGAGAGAGCTGACAGGAGCTGCAGAACAGGTAAGTACAGCTCTGCCAGCCCCCCTCTCCCCCAGTCTGTATTATGGCAATGTAAATTGCCATAATACAGACCTTGACTCGAGTATAAGCCGAGTTGGGGTTTTTCAGCCCAAAAAATGGGCTGAAAAACTCGGCTTATACTCGAGTATATACGGTAATATATTTTGATAAACTTTTACAAGAATTTAATGTTATGAAAAATATTTTAATTGTTTATTTTTTTGATTTTTTTACATATTGATAGACTTTTTGATGCATGATATATTATTTGATAATTTAATATATCACAAATTAATTGTAAACATTTATCTGTTTGTTGCCAAGTCCTGTAGGTTCCAACTCAAAAACATAGCCCGCATCCGCCCCTTTCTTACGCAAGATGCTACCAAGGAGCTTGTCCATGCTCTAGTAATTTCCCGCATGGATTACTGTAACCCTCTCCTGATTGGTCTCCCCAAAAGCCGTACTGCCCCGCTACAGTCTGTAATGAATGCTGCAGCTAGACTGATTTTCCTATCCAGTCGGTCCTCTCACACCTCGCCCCTCTGCCAGTCCTTACATTGGCTCCCTGTATCCTATAGGAGTCAATTCAAAGTGCTAACCCATACATTTAAAGCACTGAACAATTCCAGCCCCTCTTATATCTCTTCACTGATCCAGAGGTATGCCCCTCCTCGTACCCTCCGCTCTGCCCGCGACCACCTCCTGACTGCTGCTCGCACCTGTACGGCCAACTCACGCTTGCAGGACCTCTCACGGGCGGCTCCTCTCCTATGGAATAACTTGCCTACTGCCATCAGACTCTCCCCTAGTCTTCAATCATTTAAGAAGGGCCTTAAAACCCATCTCTTCAGGAAAGCGTATGGCCTCCCAGAGTAATCTCTCCCTTACATACCTGTCTCTTGCTCTCCTATGGGATAGTGCTTTGCTCTCTCCTCCAGCTCTGCTTCACTCCTACCTGATATTTCCTATCCTAATGTTTCTAATACCCCACCTCCTATAGACTGTAAGCTCATTTGAGCAGGGTCCTCTTCAACCTATTATTCCTGTAAGTTTTCTTGTAATTGTCTTATTTATTGTTACATCCCCCCTCTCAAAATATTGTAAAGCGCTACGGAATCTGTTGGCGCTATATTAATGGCAATAATAATAATAATAATAATAATAATAATAATAATAATAAACCATTTGGAAAGTCAATCCAACAATATTAAATTGAGGCCTTAAATTGCTAGATTGTACGTACAGTTGGAAAAAATAGATGTTTTTTTTCCGATTTTTTTTTTTTTTTTTAGAATATTGTGAAACTCATTCTTTAAAAATCACCTCAACTCACTGTTTATTGATGAAACCCCACAAAACTTTTATTTTAAAATTTTGAGTTTTTTCTGGACTGCGGAAATTGTAGCCAATCAATGTTTCATTTATAGTTCATTAAAATTAAGACTTTTAAAGGTACCAGAGATTGTATACCCTGGGGGTGCATGAAATATACATCTGTCACCGGACAGACACTATATGCAGTATTAATAATAAAACGCAAAGTATCTTCCCAGATATAGAGAAGGATGGGTAAGACAGAAACAACAGAGGATCTAACACACAGGAGCAGTGATGAAGTGAACTGATCAAAGATAGCTAACAGTGAATCCAATTAAAATGCAAAGATGCAAAGGGTGAGAGGAAGCCTCTACAACCTCAGCTTAAATGTGCTATTTTCCAAAAATCTTTAGACAGATAGCATACGGATATGATGGGAGGGCGATAGGATAAGCTAGTTATCAATGCTAATTAAAATATAACGTTATGTCTTAAATGCTCGTGGTGTGCTATAAGTCTTATCATTTTCGACCTGCCTAAATATAAGGATGCCCAGAAATGACCGATAACCCGCAAACTGAAATGTGTACAAATAACCTAAATGCGTGAAAAGCCCTTGAATTAAATTGTCTTTTAAAGAAGAAATGGCAATGAAACACTGTCACTGCCCTTATAGCAGATTGTTTGTCAAAAAATGTATAATATTGGAACAGCTGATATTTTTTTTTTTACATCATATATTGGTCAGGGTTAAAGAACTATTGCTCCAGTCCTATCTTACTATCATAGCTGTAGGACTACTGTGATAGGCAGGTCCAAGAGCATTCTTGGTGGCCTAACTCTAGGAGCAAAAAAAAACTTTACCACTGATGAACTTATATCTATTCCTTACTCCTATAATACACTTCATTTAATTACAGACAGAGTACACAGAAGCAGAAATTAGCCATTTTTGCCAATTTATAAATTCTCTTGCTCCTGGTAAAAAATTAGGGATGTAGGAGATGCAGAACGTTATGGTATTCTGTTGTATTCAAATATTTCTGGGAGTTGTTTGCAATCAGCATCTGGTGGACAGAATTTAAGATCTATACAGGGTGGTCCAAAAGTAGGTAGGTTTACAGGTGAATCAATGAAATTCATCACAAAGTGGTGGTTACATTTCAGACATTTTAAATATCAGTGTGGCAGTTGAAAAGAATAGTGGAGGGCAGAAAAAATAAATATATTTTTCTTTTACTGTTATTGTGAATGATGACAATGAACTTGAGTAAAAGAAAAAAAAAGAGGATTCTGAAGCCAAACTGAGAGACTGAATATGCAGAGCGGCATATTCTTTTAAACTGCCACACTAATATTTTAATTCCTGAAATGTAACTGCTACATTGTAATGAATTGTATTGATACAATTGTATACCTCACTTTGGGCAATCCTGTATATATATTATATATATATGTGTTTTTCTCACCCCTCCTGGTTGGTATGTTTATTCCTCATTCTTGGCTCCTCTACCAGAAGCCTGGGAGTTACATAATAACAGATAGGGTTCTGTGCAGTATCTTAGCTGTTCCTAGAACTGCACTCTTCTGGACAATGATCTCAGATGTCCCACTTGGAATCTGTTGGACCCACTTCCCAAGCTTGGGAGTCACAGCCTCGAGTGCTCCTATCACAACTGGGACTAATACTGCCTTCACTTTCCACATCCTTTCTAGCTCATCTTTCACTCCATGGTATTTGTCCATCTTCTCATGTTCCTTCTTCCTAATCTTATAGTCACTTGGTATTGCCACGTCCACCATGACTGCAGTCTTCACTTCCTTGTCTACCCCCATGATGTCAGGTTGGTTGTCCAGTACTTGATTGTCTGTCTGGATCTGAAAGTCAAACAGGATATTAGCTCTGTTGTTCTCAACTACCCTTTGTGGTATCTCCCATCTGGACTTAAGCACGTCCAGCCCATATTCTGTGTAGATGTTTCGGTACACAACCCCAGCAATTTGGTTGGGTCTCTCAGTGTATACTAACATCTTGCAACTGGCCACTGTGTGCTGGATTTTCTCACAGGCCTCTTTGCACAATCTGCACCTTGGGTGTTGCCTGGTGTGGTCGACTCCCACTTCTGTTGATCTGGTGCCGAGTGCCTGTTCCTGTGCTGCTAGGATTATTGCCTCAGTGCTGTCTTTCAGACCTGCCTTTTACAACCACTGGTAGGATTTTGTCACGTGAGCCACATCCACTATCTGCTACTGGTACACCCCATGGAGAGGTTTGTCTTGCCATGGAACCACCTCCGTTTCTGCATCTTTTATCTGTTGAAGTCTCAGACATTCCATTGGCAGTCAATCTTTGGGAGCCTTCCTATATATAAATATAATGTATGATTACATTTGAGTGTTCCTTAAGCTGTTTAGATCACATATACATGAGGAAAACCCCCTGGCTGCCTGCTTATCAGCCAGGAGGTGTTACAAAGTGGATTTATTGAAGTGCTGATTTCTGTTGAACTCTGCATTTATTTAAAAAAAGCCAGAGGGAACAGCAATTATTTTGAAATGCACTTCAACGTGCCTTTTATGCCCCAAATTACTTTTGCACTTTTGAAAGAGCATCACGTTTCATCTTTACATTGCACTAGCAAATGTGTAGATTAAGAGAAAAATCCCTTAAGGACACATGACATGTGTGACATGTCATGATTCCCTTTTATTCCAGAAGTTTGGTCCTTAAGGGGTTAAAAGAGGCCATTCTCTCACTTCTAGGTCAAATCTGTTTTATAGACTCTATGCTAATGATTTGACTGACAAGGGAGAGCAGAAAATACCTCAAAAAGACATTCCTTCTACTTTCTCAAGTATAGTAACCAGAGTGCATGGGCTATGGAACCTCTCTAGCTTACACTGCTGGCACTGTGCAAGGAGTCAGTTCAGATGCCAGCATGCTGTCAATGAAGCCAGCATGTCGGCGTCACACAGGACGTTTGCACTGCTTGGTGAAGGGTCCCCAGCTAGGGCAAAGAACAGAAGACCCGAGGAGAAGCTGAGATTAAAGTTAAGGTGGGTGTCACATGGAGAGTAATATGCACGAAGCTCAGAAGAGGGAAGGGAGGTGAATATATTTCGATATTTTACATTGAATATATATTCAATGTATTTGGATCTAATTTAAGTTAAGTAAATTCATTAAAGGTTCACATTAAGGTCTAAATAGACAAAATGGAAAAACTCTCTACGTTAGCTGTGCTTATAGTTTAGCTACTCTGGCCATACATTTTAAATTCATTTTGAATTTGATTTTGATTCTCACTTTGGTAAATAACCCTGAATGTGTTTGTAAGTGTCCTTGAGAGAGAAAAAAATCCCCCAATATTAGACTGTGAATTGTGTAATCCTGATTATATAAATATTTAATAACAAATACAAGTTACTTTTTTTTATTTTGGATTAAATAAAATATTTTTATTTTAGCCAATTGTATTACATTGCTGGTCCACTGCAAGCCATAGCATACTCAACAGGAATAAATTTCTGTTCGATATGGCTAAATGTTCACTTGCAGTTGGCTTGTGGCTAGTGAAAATTTTGAGCCACGTGACAGTAAATATAAATGAAAGATTGTAAACCCGGGGCTGATGTTTTTTTTGTGCTAAATTACACCAAACGCTCTTGAAACATTGTATGCAGGTGGAAGGAACTATATTATATTGCCAGAGGATCTATTAACTCCTCTGAATCCTAGTTGTGATTTACTAAGCATGATTGGAATTGTAGTCTACAGCGGTACATATGATAGTAAGGCAGAGTGAGAAGGACCATTCCTGCACGTTGAACTTTTAAGTTGAATGAATATAATGTTTTGTTTTTTTTATTTTACCAATTTTACACATGCAGAAATTGTTGTTGCTTAATTAATTATAATTATTCTTAAAAATAAATTACAAGACTTGAGCAAGTCAAAGGATTCTGGCTGGCATAGACTACAATTCCCATTATGTTTAACCAACGATTGACTTCTTTCAGAGTTGTAACACAGACATTGTACATCGATGGAAGTTTAAATGTTTTTATTTATTTAAGGCTTTTGTTTATTTTTATTTTTTATCATTTTCTGGTTATGCATGCTGGGAATTATATTCTAGAGCATCTAGAACACCAGACACTTACTATTCCTGATTCCAGTGTTTTTCACTGGCCTTTGACACTCAAAGGGTTAAACCCATGCTGTTTTAGTTTTCACATATTAAAAGCTGAAGAGCCATCTGTATTATTTCCCTGATGTGATTGATTAGATGCCCCATGCTGATATTTTTTTAACCTTTCACAGATTCTGTTTGCCTGTTTGTTTCTTAGAGTATCTATTGCTCTATTCACTATGTGTTTACAGTGGGAATATTTAATCAAGGTTGTTAAAGTCTGTCTCCATCCAATCTTGGCCAAAGTCTGTAGGGTAACTATAGTAACCTGGGACAAGATTGATTATGCTAACCATGCATTTTAATCTTACCTCTGTACAATAACAGGAAATTCCTGTTGTTGAGACCAGCAGTTCAGGAGTTAAAGGACTTTAGAATATTGCAGGTAATTGGGCAAGCAAACTCTGCTTCTATTTCCAATGCAATAGTGTCATTGCTTTGATAGTTAAAGGGTTAAAGCTAGCAGTGGCATTTTGCTGTGTGTCTGAAATTGACAACCACCACCACATCCTAAACATATGTCCTAATATTCATCCCCCAGTACCAATAAAAACAAAATACATGAAGCTAACCAACATATAGAAAGCAGTTTTTTTTCTTATCTTGAGTAGTTTTTTTCTTTCTTAGGCAGAAAATCAATAGTAACAATATTGCAAACAAGAAAATCTCACACACGGATAATGCGTATCCCTGTGTGCTGTGGGTTCCAGATGTTTGTGATATCATCGAAAGGTGCTGCTACCTACCATATTTGGGCATGGACTTAAATTATAGGAGACCCTTGGTAAACTTAAAGGGTTCATTCCAGCAAGAAGACACTAGTTCCATGCTACTAATGTCCTTTCTGTGCACTAGACCATCAGCACTGGACCATCAATGGTGGCAACCTTACGCCAAAGTTCACCCATAGACCAGCCTTTGAGATGTTCTTCCCCATGTCCCTCCCCCTGCAGTGAGGGGGAGTTATGAACACTGAAGGAGGATTGGACTACAGAGAGAACATGTCTTTTGTCTTTCTATATTTTGTTGGTTTTTTTTGCATGGAGAGGCTCCTGCCTTCAAAGGTTACTATAACCAAAAGCACAGTTTTTTGCTTGGAGTAACCGAGCAACCCTTCAAGAGTACCACTCATCATCCTTGCTCATCATCTCTGCTCTATCGAAGAAAGAATTGTTCTATCAAATGCAATCCAATTCTGAAATTAAGACAATCCACATGTTGAGGAGCTCTGCCCTATGCCAACAATATATATGATATGATCTGGCCGTTATTTCAACTGTGTACGTACATCATTTGTGCAATTCTCCCCCATAATGACCATGAAATTCCGGGTGCTCTCATCGTAGGCTGAATATAGGCTGAAAAATGACTCAAGACCATTCAACCATTCCAAAATCTGTATTATAGTAGATAAAAAAAAAAAAAAAAACAGTTTGAAGCAGCGTCCAATTTTGCCACAAATTGGGGAAAATACAAACAAAAGTGGCAGTTTGATTTCGCTTTGTGTTAAACTGTTACTCCACATAACTATTATATCCTTGAATGTTCTGTTTGCCAAAAATGTCTTTCAGACATTCCAGGAAAAAAAAATCTTTCAAAGGCTCTTATAAAATAACATCTACGTGAAGAAAATTCTGCATAATTAGCGTTCTTGCTTTAAATAGCCTTTTCCTCAGCCAATGGGTGACTTGTCCTTTGTAGAGTCTAATAATGCATAGATTAATAAAGTGCTGTCTGGCATTGAAAATATTTGTATAGTGCTGTTATTATATCCCATTGGAGCAGCCTTTTCTTGGCATTTTATTGTTTGAAAGGTTTACAGCTCTGGATTTTTGCAAACATTAAAATATAGAAAGTTGTTAACCTGCATATATACACTGACATTGTCTTGCAGCTTTGTATGCCTTGCGGTATTGATGTTATCATTATCCATCTATTTTTATCAACTTCAGAATGAATACAGGATCAGCCACATAGATGAGATAAAAAATTGCACCCTTGACATTTAAACAGGCTCTGAAGTTGGTGCATTAACCAGCTGGTCTGTCTGAAAAAAGCCATCACCAAGGTTATATTTCAGCCTTATAGCCTCATAGCATTTATACGATGCTTCTAATAAGCAGGCCAATGTTCAAGTAAGGGTTTTCCCCAGTATGGCCCAAATTAGCCCTAAAGCACCTAAGTCACAGTAATCAGTAATTCTCCACTGATGACCAAAACTCTAGAGGGGGTGAAGAAGGTAAGATCCTCCCAGTTGCGATGGTGCAGCTTTTAAAATCATGTTTTACTGTTTAGGAAAGATGGGAAAAAAACTATACATATTTGTAAGGAGTTGATTATCATGTCCATTTAGCTTTTAAATCATTAAAATTTCAACATGAAAATACAAACATATAAGTGTAAAGGCTTGTATTGAATACATTATTTTTTGTGAGAAATTGAATATTTATATATATTAAAGGAACATTATAACGTTAGGAATACTAACATGTATTTCTTAGCTATATTGTTCTACTTGCTAATTAGATTTCTGGGCCCCCATATGCATTAATAAATGCAATTTACTTACCTCTTATCCTCTGTCATTTTATCCCCAGTTTTACCCTGCCTCTCTGGCTGAGATCATCCTTCTTGATGATCTCAGCCTCTCCAATGCTTCCCTATTAAGATGTAGTGGGTCTGGTGCTTAGCGTGTCCATTTAAAAAATGTAGTTAGGTGGGCCCTTAAGATCTATATATCATTCCACGAATAGATCTATATATCAATCCACGTATAGTCTCCCTAACTATAGTTATCATAGGTAGGCACATATTTGTTATGAACAGTTGTGCTCTTTTATTTATTTCATATGCCAATAATATTGCTTAAAGGGACATTATAGTCACCAGAACAACTACAGCTTAATGCAGTTCCCGTAGGTCTGGCATGAAGGGAGAGCTGCACTGTCCCTCTCCCCTCCTGCCTGTGTGTATAGTGGCCGCATGGTCTGACAAGAAATGTTTACTGTTAGAGCACTTCCTGTCAGACCGGGAACTGTGGCCAGTAAGGTACAGGAGGGGGGGGGGGGGGGAGAGAGGGTATGGGATACAGGGACGGGAGAGAGAGAAGGAATGGGATACAGGGAGGGGAAAGGGGAGAAATGGAGGGTATGGGACACAGGGAGGGGAGGGTGGAGAAATTTATTGTATGGGACACCTGGAGGGGAGGAGGGAGAAATGGGGGGTATGGGACACCTGGAGGGGAGTTTATCGAGAGGGAGAAATGGTACAGAGGGAGGGGAGGTGGGAGAGAAAGAGCAATGGCTCACAGGGAGGGGAGGGGGAGAGAAAAAACAATGGGACACAGGGAGGGGGAGAGAGGGAACAATGAGACACATGGTGGACAGAGAGAGAGGGCATGGGACACAGGAAGGGGAGAGAGATGGAGGTATGGGACACAGGGAAGGGAGGGGGAGAAATGGAGGGTATGGGACACCTGGGTGGGGGGGATAGAGAGAAATGGGACACAAGGAGGGAAAGAGGGAACAATGGGACACATGAAGGGGAGATAGGGGTGGTATGGGACACAGGGATGGAAGGGGGGGGAGAAATGGAGGATATGGGACACCTTCAGAGAAGGTGGGAGAAATGGGATACAGTGAGGGGAGGAGGGAGAGATGGAACAACGAATCACATGGAGGGGAGAGAGGGAGGGTATGGGACACAGGGAGTAGAGGAGGGGAGAGAGGAGGGAATGAGACACAGGGAGGGAAGGGTGGGAGAGATGAAGGATATTGGGCACAGGGAGGGGGGGGAGACATGAAGGATATGGGACATGGGGAGGGGAGGGGGTTCAGATGGGGGGTATGGGCCACAGGAAGGGGGATGAGAGGGAAAAATGGGACACCTTGAGGGGAGGGGAGAGGGAGGGAGCAATGGGACACATGGAGGGGAGGGCGAGAGAGGGAGGGTATGAGACACATGGAAAGGAGGGGAGGAGGGA
This sequence comes from Pelobates fuscus, assembly GCF_036172605.1. Lineage (NCBI taxonomy): Eukaryota > Metazoa > Chordata > Amphibia > Anura > Pelobatidae > Pelobates > Pelobates fuscus. The sequence continues at coordinate 136,045,518 of NC_086324.1, read as the reverse complement.
GAGAGGGTTGGGATGCATGGAAGAGAGGGGGAGAGAGGGCAGAATTTGACACATGGAAGAGAGGGGGAAATTGAGGGAGGGTATGGGACACAGGGAGGGGAGAAGGAGAAATGGGCACATGGAGGGACTGGGAGGGAGGAGGGTATGAGAAACATGGAGGGGCTAAGGGCAGAGGGAATGGGAAATATGGAGGGGCTGTGGGACAGAGGGAATAAGACACACAGGGGGGGGGGCCTGGATGTGGGAATGAAACACAGAGGGGGGAGGGGGGCGAATGAGACACATGGGAGGGGGACTCCAGGGCAATTGGGGCGCAGTGGATTCTAGCAACGCCTCAGAATCCAAGCTCCTTATCCTGGCACTTGAAGCATCCTCTTTACTCTAAATTCCTGTTAAATTCAATAAAGTAATTTTCTCAGACGTCTCGCAGAATCTCTGTCCTTGAATAGTGTACTTGGCTGAAGCCAAACTTATTTATGTATCACCAGTTTTCTTAATAGTTTTAGCTTCCTAACTTGGTGACTTGCCACTAAGTGCATAAACCTGAATATTATCCTAAATATGCCTACACTGCATAATTGAAAATCATGAAAACTCAGTTAATGGCTTCTACAAAATAGACAAGTCAAATCATGATAATCAAGAAAAAAAAACCTGAAGGATTTCTTTATCCCTAATAATGTACTTTTCATGAGAACTCACAATGTATCCTGGATTGTATTGAGTTTTATTTTTCGTTTAAAAATTATATTTCTGTATACCTCCAAGAATTAAGCAAATATTTGTGTAGCAGATAACAAATATCTAATAAAACTATACAGGGATACACAGTGAACTAAATTGAACTGGCATATAAAAACATTTTCAAGGTTCCTAAAGGTCAGTAGTATTTCTTTGAGTCCATCGACCAAGAGATCAAACAGGTTCCAATACTTTCATCTTGTGATCATCAAATGACAGTCATCATCAACAGACGTAAATGTCATGTAGTAGGCCAAATAATTATGACATAACAAGATAACATAGTCTGTTCTTGGCTTTGTCCATGTTAGAAAAAATCAGTTTGGCCAGACCATTTTTTTCTGAAAAGAAATTTAGTTCTGGACCTCCGACACAGATTGTCATGTTCGAATATCATCTATGAAAAATGTTTTGGAAAACGACTTGCACAAACAAAAAAGGGCACCAAAATGGGGCCCAGCAGTTTATTGTAAAATGTATACATAATATAAATATTATAAATATATATTTTTCAGAATACTGATAGGTGCATTTTCCCACAATTTGGTTCACAGATCAAGTTAGAAATAGTGAACAATAAAGGGATAAAAAGTAGGAGTAGTAAAAAAAAAATAAAAAAAAATCAATATATATTATTATCATTATGTATATATAAACATTTATTTTTGTATTTATATATTAAATATATAATGTGTAAAAATGTAAATACAGATTGTTTCTACTGCTCCTCTATTTTGTACTGACCTCTATTGATCACTCCTCACTTGATCTGTAAATAAAATCAACTTTTAGTGCCTGTCCCCTAGCCATTAATCTTTTTTTCCCCCATCAATAATCTGTGTTTTTGGGCTCCATGAATAGAACTCCATGGATGAATACCAAAACAAAACGGGCATACGTGTTCATTGCACTAGTCGCTTACTCAGTTACACGTCTGGATGGCATTTTAAAGATACAGAATTTGGCTGAACTGCCAATCGCCTTAAATTCAGGCCCATTGCAATTCGGCTGAAATATAGTCTAGTCCGGGCTATATAGAGAGGATACTGTGATGAGTCTGTTGGTGCTCTTCCCACATTTTTTTTAATAAAACCATTTTGGGTCTCTCCCATGTATCTTCCCCTCCTTTTTTTTTAATTTGACAATTTTTATTAGTTTGTTTCCGGGGTACAGAATAGAAAGCAAGGGGAGGGGGAGGTTAATTTGCATAGCATAAATTTAAATATGGTGTTGACACCATGACAGCGTATATTATATTGCATTCCATCAGATACATTTCCTTTATTATGACTGACAGTGTCCTAGCAGTGCTATGTATCGTGCATTGAGTTATGCGCAAGTCTCCTGTTTTCTTTCTTTTCTACCTTTTGTGTGTTAAACCATTTTTAATGTGTTTTATATGTTTTAATTCTAAACAAGAGTCCCCGGCAGTCTATTCCCTCTGGGCTGTTTTGACTAATGGGGAAGTATTAGGAAGTAGGGGCTGGCTGTTGGTGGCCAGGGACTCTTAGGTTGTGTTAAACTGCTTGAAAATGATAAAACATTGAATAGAAGGACAGGCCAGGGAACGCCAAGCACCAAAACTAATTGTTAAATGGTTATAGTGACTACTTTGTCCCTTTAGATAACAAGATGTGGTGTGCAGATTATTACATAGTCTATGTTCCTACATATTTACTTTATTATAAACAGTACATACAGATTCACCTTTATATGACGACAGAGTACTAACTACTAGTGCATGCATGTTAGAGGCACCTCTACCTTCTTCATTAATCCATGGTCCACTACTGGCACATTACTCCATTAAAGGTGCTTTTGGCAGTGGATAGGGTTAATCATGGGCACTCTGACTGGTCTGCAACTATACAGCCCCATACGCAGCAGACTGTGATGCACTGTGTGTTCTGACACCTTTCTGTCATGGCCAGCATGACGTTTTTAAGCAATTTGAGCTACAGTAGCTCTTCTGTGTTGCCGGACCATATGGACTAGCCTTTGCTCCCCATGTGAATCAGTAAGTCTTGTGCCCCCATGATTTTGAAGAAACTTCACCAGTTGTCCTTCCTGGCACCACTTTTGGTAGGCACTAACCACTGCAAACGTGAAACACCCCGCAAGACTTCACATTTTGGAGATGCTCTGACCCAGTCGTCTAGCCATCACTATTTGAATTGTTTATTGTCAAATTCACTCAGATCTTTCCACTTGCCCATTTTTCCTACTTCCAACAGATGAAATACTAGAACTGACTGTTCATTTGCTGCCTAATATATCCCACCAGTTGATACGTTACATTGTAGCGATATAATAAATAGTATTCACTTCGCCTGTCAGTGGTCTTAATTTTGTGGCTGATTATTATATCTAGTACATTTTGTGTGTATCTAATTTTTTTATATATGTGTTTAAAACCTTTTTCTCCAAGCATAAAGCACCTTTGCTTCTTTAACTACCAGTCATTTTATAAACTGAAAACAATATTGGACACTTTTTCATTGCAATGAGACATAAATTGTTGGACAGGATTTGCACAATTAGGATCTATTGTCACATACTCACTCCTCTTGCCACAAGAGAAAATAGTTCTAAGAATGAAATTGCATTTAGTGCGAACAACACAAATCACTAAGAGCAATGCTTTTTTTTTGTTGCAGATACAATAGTCTGATGTTTCGAACAACAGAAACAAACACTGTGACAGCAGATAACAGTTCCCTAGAGCACATAGTCTGCCTATTTCTCCACTCTCTGTGTTTAATGCTTGCTTTTCCTTGTAGCTGTCTTTATATACTAAGTATATTTTAAATTCCCTGAAGTTATTATGCTGTCTAACATTTTGTGGGACTTCATCCAATAGATCTACAGCCCTTTCTGTAGTTCATCTTGGTTTTCAACCAAGGTTGACTGGTCCTGTATTTAAAGTTCAGCCTGTTTTCAAATGTCTCTGTCTATGAAATAATCCTTAACCCTTTCCATTCAAAAGTGCATATGCAAAGTAGCTTTAATTCTAATGTGAAATGCGAAATTAAATTTAGCCTATTAAGCTCAAATGGTGCTTTTTACCCTTCAGAGAAAAATACAAGTTTCCCTGCACAAACCTTTGCTTTGCGATCCTTTGTTTTATGGTGAGAAAAAAAAAGTAACGTTTTGGCCCAGAAGAGCCAGGTGGGCCCAAACGTTACTATTTTGTTTGCACCTTAAAACAAAGGATCACAAGAAAAAGGTTTGAGCTGGACAATTTGTATTTTTCATAGTATTCATTTGGGCTGTGTCTGTGCACCCTAGTTGGAACATTACCTTCATACTTTCTCTATTTATTCTTCAGAAAAACATAGTTCTCTGTTAGTGACCCTTCTGCCCTTATCTCTCTAGATATTGGTCCATCTATCTCTTTTTCTATCCCTTTTTCTATCCCTCTCGTATCTCTAGAGAGGTACTGTAAATGGAAACCTCTATCACGCTCTACATCAACTTTAGTAGGTCAAACTTTACGGCTGCATACTAACAGCCAGGGGGTCTGAGCAGAGGGAGCTCATTATATGCATATTTTAAAGGCTGATAATATTGTACGTGGTCATTGTTTCTGACCTTTCTTGTCATACCTACTGTGTGTGAAATATGTAGCTTATATAAGAAAATACCCCTTAAGGTTAATTTATTTTTATTTATTTTTTTATATATTTTTATTTCTTCAAAAGTTTTTTTCATATTACAATTATCAAAATACATACAATTCCTCTAAAACCGATCTATACATCAATAGATATGTTTCCATTCAGAAAAACAACATTACTAATATAAACCAGATTTGGATAGCCATATCCATAGATAACATAAGTAGCAGGATAGAGGTATAATAAAAAAATGATTCATACCATACACACACACACACACCGCCCGGAGGAACCAAGCCTGTACTATCCCGTTATTCCTATCCTTCATTAATAGGTACAGTATTGCTGGTGTTCTTCCAGAGTCAAACACACTGCGGGGCATCCCAGACACTCTATATTATAAAATGTTGTTTTTAGCAATAAATTTGTCAACTATTATTTCCCATTTGCTAGATTTCTTCAGACCAATAGAGTTACCTTGTGTAGCGGAGCTGCAATAGTAAAATCCACGATCTACTCTGGTACAATAGGTAATCCACAGTCAAGCGCTGAAAAGTAAGGCAATATCCCAAATCCCCCAGTAACCGGACGAAACACAGTTCTGGGAGTAAACTGAGGTCTTTATTCACAGCTTCCAGTATTTATGCAAGTCCCCATGCAAGGGGTTTCCTTACTGACATAGCAGGGGTATTACAGTAGGGGACTACATGGGGGACTTAACGTTTGGAGCATTTCTCCCATCAGGCACTGCTGCTTGAGAGGGACACTCCCACTGAAATACACCGTTAAGTGGATTATCCCTCCGTGCAGCAGAACCGGCAATTCACATGAAAATCTATAACTTCCATAATATTCACTTTATTTGCACGGACGGATGTTCGGTAGATAGCTGGGGTCTGAGTGCACATTTCGTGAAGGGATCGCTCAGATCCCAGCTAAAACAACCGAACGCCGCACGAAATACACTTTATTACTAAAGTCATCTGAAAGTACCGAACACCGATGGGGAACCACAATAGGGGAAGACCGGAGCTCCCGAACGGCCTGGAAGTACAGTGGTGTTCGTGCCGTCGAGTAGCTGTTTTCAGTTCCAGGCACTCGACGACAAGACACCACTGGGGAGACAAAGGATCCAAGATGGCCAACCGCCGCGTGGTCGGTAGTCAAACGACGGCCACCCAGGAAAGCACTTAACTACCGATTGCAACAATGTTGTAATCTGTTAATTGGTGCCACACGACCCTCAGTGTGTAGGCTTGGGTTCGGTACTTAATTTGTTTCACGAACAGCCGGTAAAGTAAACCCAGGACATACTTGAAAACGAGAGAAATCTCAATGTATCTTTCCTGGTAAAATATTTTAGAAATAAATAAATAAAATAAAAATAAAAGTTGCTGTTTGTGAAACAACCAGGTAAATGCTAGTGGCTTTCGGCTGCCTGCATACGAATGCTATAGGAATACAGGTAATCATACGGTTCAATACAGAAAGCAAATTACATTTAAACACAATATGGCAGCAGTGTGTAGGACAACCTTTAGAGCCACAGTTCTATCATCTGAAGTGGCTAGGTTTTGCCAAACCTTGGATTATTCCCATTTCCATTGGTATATTGCTTGTTTTTTAATTTCACTCCACTCTAGTACTTTATTACTTTTCCAATATCTGGCTAAAACTATCTTAACTGCCATTAAAATATGTATTATCAGCATACATTTCTCAGTAGGCATAGAAGGCCATCCCAGATGTAACAGGAAACTTTGTGGTGTAAAGGGTATATATATATCTGACACGTATTATGAATCTGCTGGTATACCTTCTTCCATATATTACTTAAAAATTTACAATGCCACCAGATATGGAGATAATCTCCTTTCCCTTCCTCACATCACCAGCAAGCAGGATTCTGATCTTTATACATTTTGTACAATTTTTCTGGGACCATATACCATCTGTTTAGGAGTTTATAGAAATTCTCTACTATATTCAAGCAATGTATCGATTTATTGACTTTAACTATCGCATTTATCATATCTTGCTCAGAGATCGCGATATGTAAATCTTTTTCCCACTTAATCTTAGATTTCCAGACAGAGAGCTTCTGAGAATCCTTTAAAAATTCATAACATCTGGAAATATGACCTTCAATTCTATATGTTCCCATGATCTTTTTAAGATTACTAATATTTTTATTAAGCTGGATATCCAGGAATTTTGCCAGATAAAACTTAATTCTTAAATATGTAAATATCTCCTTACTATCAATCCCAAACTCTGATTGCAACTGGTTAAATGGCTTAATTTCCTTTACATCAATAATCTGTTGAATATACATAATTCAATTTTGTGTCCATCCACTGATATTAATATCGTCAACATTACTTTTAATCACCTCTATAGGTAGAAATGGAAATAATCTGTGTTCTATTTAAAAATGTTTCTTAATTTTATTCCAGTATCTCCAAATACTATCAATAATTATCGAATTTTCTGGACGAACTGGATTATTTTTATTTTCCTTCCTCCTTGATGTCAAGAACAGAGCAGATAGGCTGTTTGTCTCTACTAATGATTGCTCTATTTGATACCAGGCTTGATCTTTTCGATCTATATTTAAAGTGTTAACAGTATGTGCCAGCATACATGCATTATGATATTCTATTATATTTGGGGCAGCAAGACCCCCATCTTTTCTTTTCTTAGATAATAGCTGTAAGCTTATTCTCGTTTTTTTTTTTCCCTTCCAAATAAATTTAGAAAAAGCTGCCTGTATCATTTTTAACCAGGGATTTGGAACTTGTATAGGTAACATTCTAAAAAGATAATTTAATTTAGGCAAAATATATGAGCGGATGGTATTTATATGCCCTATCCAAGAAATCTCTCTACTAACCCATTCTTTTAAGATCGTATTTGTATTTTTTATAAGAGGGAGAAAATTAACCTCAATGACTTTATTTATGTTTCTTGGTATTTTGATGCCAAAAAACAAAATATGTCCCTTAGCCCAGACAAAGTCGTAAGATATTTTAATAAAGTCCTTTTCTTCACAAGATAAATTAGTTGTCATTATTGTAGTCTTATTAGTGTTTATTTTATAGTTTTAAAATTCACTATATTGGCCTAGTAATCTTATCAATTCCGGCAGCGATGATCTGGGATTCGTCAACATAAGCATAACGTCATCAGCGCAGGGACGTTTTAGACGCGAGGCAAACAAGGCATTTGCCTTGGGCGGCATTTTCCAGGGGGCGGCAAAAAACGCCGCCCCCAAATGCCCAGGGCAAATACCTTGTTAGCCTTGCGGCTAACTGACATGCTGGGCTGCCGGTCAGGCTGCTGGGCTGGTTGCTGGGCGGGCGGCTGGTGAGGGAGCACTTCCACTGAGCGGTCTGCTCAGCTCCCTCGCGCGCCGCAGAGTGAGGCTGGGAGCCGGAATATGACGTCATCTTCTGGCTCCCAGCCTCACTCTGCAGCGCGCGAGGGAGCTGAGCAGAGTGCTCAGAGGAAGTGCTCCCTCGCCAACCGCCCAGCAGCCCGCACGCCAGCGCCGCCCGCCAGCGCCGCCCACCAAGCAGCCAGGGAGAAAGAGACCCCCCCCCAGCATTCCCAAAGGTAAGGAGGCTGGGGGGGGGTAAATAAAAAGAGTTATTTACATTAAATTATCTAGCCTGAAAAGCAAATGTTTCTAAATCATGTCTGTTTTATTGTGAACACATGCTAGACTTTCATATTCAATTTGAACAGGCCTAGTGAGTGTACTGGACCCAGATGACACTGGGGTGGGGTGGCAACTGCATAGCAGCCATCTTGTTGCATTTCCAAGCTTTAGTAGTGTCTGCTAGTGAGTGAGTGTGTGTCAGTGTGTGTGTCTGTTAGTGTGAGTGTGTGAGTGTGTCTGTTAGTGTGTCTGTTAGTGAGTGTGTGTGTCTGTTAGTGTGAGTGTGTGTGTCTGTTAGTGTGAGTGTGTTTGCCTGTGAGTGTGTGTGTCTGCTAGTGAGTGAGTGTGTCTGTTAGTGAGTGTGTGCGTCTGTGAGTGTGTGTGTCTGTTAGTGTGAGTGTGTTTGCCTGTGAGTGTGTTTGCCTGTGAGTGTGTTTGCCTGTGAGTGTGTGTGTCTGCTAGTGAGTGAGTGTGTCTGTTAGTGTGTCTGTTAGTGAGTGTGTGTGTATGTTAGTGTGAGTGTGTGTGTCTGTTAGTGTGAGTGTGTTTGCCTGTGAGTGTGTTTGCCTGTGAGTGTGTGTCTGCTAGTGAGTGTGTGTTTGTCTGTTAGTGTGAGTGTTTCTGTTAGCGAGTGTGTGTTTCTGTTAGCTAGTGTATGCATAACTGTCAGTGAATGTGTGTGTGTATTTAGAAGGCGGGGTGGGGGGGGTGCCTGAGTTTTGCCCTGCCTAGGGCAGCACAAAACCAGGATACAACACCGCATTAGCATATAGATTAATCTTGTGTTCTAAATTATTAAACCAAAAACCCTCAATCTTCCCATTTTGCCTTATGTCTTCTGCGAGGGGCTCGATGGTTAAAACATAAAGTAACGGGGAAAAGGGGCAACCCTGCCTGGTGCCATTCTTAATATTAAACCAATCTGCCTCTATTCCTGGGCCTATTGTCCTAGCCGAGGGAGCAGTGTATAACGCCATAATGGCATCATAGACTGCTCCCACTATACCATACGACTTCAGTGCGTTTCCCAAAAAATCCCATCTGACCCTGTCAAACGCTTTCTCAGCATCCAATGACAGTGTCAGAAGGGAAACGTTTTTCCTGATCGCAACATCGTGAATATCCAATATTCTTCTAAAGCCACCTGAGGCTACTCTGCCATAAATAAATCCAGTGCAACTTCATCATGAAAAGGATTCCCAATCCTAATAAATTTAAATTTACCTAGTAGTAAATAATTATTACTATCATTGATTCTATTAACTTATATTCCTCTTAATACTTTGCCTTACAGTGAGCTTTTATCACCAAACCAACATGCTAATTATATATCGTGATTCACTCATAAATCGCAAAAAAGTAATACAATTTCAATTATTAACCTCTTAAACCTTTCCCATTTAAGTATAGTAATTGTTCAATCTAAATACAAATCAAAGGGTAACATCTTACTAATTCCAATTATCTCCATAATTAAACCATTCTTTCCAACAAGTTTATAACACTCCCAGATGACCTTCCAAGAGATATAATTATTGCCTGTTACTCTTATTCCTTTAGAGAAAAAATTGGAAAAGCAGCAAGACAAACAGAAAGAGATCAAGGCAAATTTAACAATATAAAAGTTTTCCCGGATTTGTCTTTTCAGACAAGAAAAGCGAGGAAACAATTTTTACCAGCTACCTTGCGTTTGAGGGGAAAAAAAAAATATATCGATGGGGCTTCCCAACCAAACTTATAGTTACCAAAGATGGGACTATGCACATATTTGACCCTTAAGGTTAATTTCAAGATCAAGATCCATTATTATTATTATTATTGAAGCTGTACAAGAAGAAAGAAAGAAATCCTAATACACCAGTGAAATTAAGAAAATGAAGAAACTCTAAGGCATTACCTTGGATGTGGACTGTCATTCGGATAGGTTGTGTTTTCCATATTTAACTAATATGTGTTTACGAGGTGTGAAAAAATAAAATTCAATGTAGAAATTCATACCTCTTTATCATACAACTGGGTATGTACATTTTAGCTCCATGTGTTATTTTTTTATCTGGAAATCAGCATAGAGAATGCATCCACAGAGGTGAAATGAGGCAATATATTCTTTCTTAACTATATAAAATTAGTAATATACATTGAAGGCATTTGTATATAACAAATTACAATTAACTAAAGTTAACTGAAATATTAACATAACAAGAACTGTGAAAGGGGTTATGATTAGTTTACTACTGGTACAAGTATTTTTGTTTAAAAATAAAACTAAGCTGGAAAAAAGAACATTTTCTGTTTGAAGTGGAGATCTTATTGTGACCACATTTATACAAGTCTGTTGGCAACTCACCAGAGTGTTGCGTGTTCAGCCACCAGAGCGCGGCTTTAGGTAACAAGGCTGACAAGGGTAAAAGTATCAGATCTAGATGTAACTAAATTAAATAATTATTTAATTAATATGGACCTCTGCTTCTCGTCCGTCTGAACAAATACGTCAAGCTTTTAGTTAATTGGTTTTGTTCTTAAAGTTCTTTTAGTACTATGATTCATGACTTGTTGAGATATTTTATTCTAATTATGTTTTAAGGCTGAGTGCTAATTATCATTGTATTGTTTCTAGGTGACCTTACATAATCAATGTATCCAGCTTTAAAAGGTTTGTTGACTAAGCCTCGGACAGATCAGAGATTTTCTACAATTTAGATATTTAGCAATTTAGATATTTCCATAATGTCACACAATTTCTATCTCACAAGGTGTTTTGTTCCTGAACTTTTTGCCAAAGGAACTTTCCAAAAGTCAATGTAGAAATCTATGAAATTTTACCAAAGTTTATCCAATTTATGCATGATACCTTTGGCCTATCTTGTTCTCCTGTTCCAAGTCTCAATTAAAGACAATGAAAATAACCCATAGTGAGTTCTACACCTACACGTGTTGTAAGGAAAGCAACAAACGACCAGATCTTTATGAGAAAAATACAATTTGATACTTAATTTAAGCACATCAATAATACAATTTTATTTTATTTCGAAACGTTCGACATATCACACTAGGCAAAAAAAATAAGGTTCAATAGAAAATCAAAAGTATTGTTATAAAATAAGTTATGATGATATAAAATTCCAATATTTCTTATCAGTTAAAAAAATAAATTGTTATCTTTGTTATGTCAAGTTTGCTTGGCTATCTGTCTATGCTATATGCTGAAACCGTAAACTGCAGATAAAGATAAGAGAAAAATCGGTATCCTGCTTAAAAATGAAAACCCAAAACCTTTGACAGCTGAAGAAACTGTTGACAGCGATGGCAAAAATATGAATCATTTGAAAACTCTTTCAACTTTTAAACATACTGGGAAAATCTGCTGAAAGACCATTATAGTGTAATGCACATTATTTAATTCCAGGGGTCATTAGTTCATACTGATGATGTGCATCTTGGTTCATCTTTTGTTTTGGTAGTCAAATGTATTTTGGATGTGGATATTTTGTGGATTTATTACAGGAATGACTGGGAAATTATATAAGTGTTCCATGACATTATAAAAACCCTTTATGTCCTTTATATTTTATATATGAAGTTAAAGTTGCTTCCTGCGATGCAATGCTTAGCAGGTAGTAGGCTGAGCTATTTTTATGTACTGGAGGAAAGGCAAATGCTAAATAAATAGATATAAAGATAAAATAAAGTAAAATAAAAAAAACTTGCCTTATACTAGGGCTGTCCAACCTGCGGCCCCCCAGATGTTGCTGAACTACAACTCCCATGATTCCCTGGCCATCTGTTTAATTGAAAGAATCATGGGAGTTGTAGTTCAGCAACATCTGGGGGGCCGCAGGTTGGACAGGCCTGCCTTATACCACTTCATTCACTTGCACCAATAAAGTGAAAACCTATTCATTATTGTAATCAGACCAGTTCAACCAGACATGAAGACAGTCAAGAAACAATATGCCAAGCATGTCTCATCTGCATGAGTAATATTGCAAATCTAGACAGTGGCTTCTGCTAAATTATTATTCTATTTGGAGTAGAACACATACTAAGCAAGGGAACCACATCTAAATTATCATATAAACTTAGAATGAACCTTAAAAATAAATAAAGGAAAGAAAATGTTTTTTTAAGAGGACACCTTGTTCTTTGAGACAGTGCCACCTTTGGAATACTTCATCATCTACTTGTATATGGTTAATATATACCCCGCACATTCTCACATTTTCTCAAAATGTCTTTGTCTGTACCCAATAAATAATATAATTTGCAGCGGTTTAGGAAGTGGCATTTTTACTTCTCATTTCTCGGTTCAGCACCATGGACAGCAACTGAAATAGTAGAGCTTTTAGATTTAAAAGGACACTCCAGACCCCTAAAGCACTTAGCTTGCTGACATGCATTATGTTTGAACAGTGTGTGCTCTTTTTTTCATTTTACAAAAGTGCATATTTCAATAGAAATTTACAGTTCTATAAATTAACCTTGTTACACCCTCCAGGCTGTCAATCAAACAACCAGCCCTTTTACTTCCTGGTTTGGTTATCTCAGAGGAACTAAACTCAAGAGGCAGCAATTGCTCAGAGTGCCTGCCTTGCAAAGACTTCTCATTGAGCTGCATTGGGAAGTCTGTAATTTGACAGTAACAGAAAGTCTGGGCAGGGTTAGAAGCACTTCAGACAAGAAAAAAATGTATGATTAAATGCATGAACGTTTTCATTAGAGATATATACTAAATGGTGTTGTTGTGACATTGTATTAAAGGGACATGCCAACCACCATAACCACTACAGCCTTCACACTCAGGGCAGGCAATGTATTCAGATGTAAATCACACCTTGGCTTTTTCAAAAGCACACTCCAGCCTGGATCAGCCCAGCACTTACAATACTTATGGTTGCCTGTCACTAATACACCTCACACTTAGTGAAACCAACGTACCCTATGCATAACCAGCATAAATGGGTATAATAAATGTATAATTGTTTCTGTGCTATTATGCTAAATTATTCAGAATGTTTGAGTTTTGGTAAATCAAATTACTTTATTATATATTTAAAATATTTATTTTATAGGCTTCTTTTGTTAAACATTCCTTGTACTAAACTGCATAGTCACAAAATATTTTAATTGTCACAATTGGATATTTTTTATTATCTATTCTACTACTGTATCTTTTTTCATATATGAAATAATGAAAAGGTGAAAAGAAATATGTAATTTCTGTGTTTTGGGAGCAGTACATTTCTAAAATCGTTCTTCATTATCCAACTAAAGGTTTTTATGATGGAACCTGGGAAATCATTAAACATGAAACACATCTGCCTGGCCTATCATATTTCATATTTGTTGAAAGTTCTCTCCAGAATACAATCCTTACATAACAAAGGTACATTTTGTCAAATTGCATAATCAACCTGGAGCGATGCCTATCTATAAACTGTTTATCTTTTTGTCATGTTCTAAAGGTGCTCATTATGACAGAACTTTCAGATAGACCTGACTGTGAAACATGGCATAAAAAGGTGTATTGTAAAAAAATACATTTTGTTCCTCTCCAAAGTAAGTTGTTAAAGAGAACAAAGCTCTAGAAATACATAATTCTAGTATGGAACCCAGGGATTGAACATAATGAATGTTCTAATGATACAGGTCCTAAAAGATGTGAAATCAGCAGAAATGTTCATTAGACCATAATGATTTGATTTAAAAACAGATTACAGAAGAGTGTTAACTTGCGTGTACCCGGTATACATTAAAAAAAAAATAGGATTTGAGTTTAAAAGTAATTTTTACTAGGGGTCAAATTAAGCTGCAGAAGATTTTTAAGAGCAGTTGTTATCGGACTTTCAAGAATTATATAATGCCACAAACAAAAATAAGCTTCCCTTATTCTTCCTTTGGATTAAAAAATAAATAAAATAAAACAATGGGGTTTTACATGCAATAATATCAGCAAACATGTCTGCAGAATAAGTTGACTTATATAGAATATATTTACTAACAGACAATAATGCATATTTTCGATTCTCGGTTGTTCTCTTAGATGCCTCCAGTAAGGTTTCCATTACTACAGCTGATACTCCTTTTATACTCAAATGTTCAAACTCTATGCCATCAATCTCTGTTTGTTTTTATTTGGATGTAGAACCAGTGAATGCATCAACAACTCTCGAAATACAAAGATTCCCCTAGGATCCCATACTGATAGAGTCTTCATTAGAGGAAGCTAGAGATATCTGGGTCAACTCAGGATAATGGCTATTTGTTTCACCTGGTCCTGGAGAATCTGACACAGATTTTTCTGATCAAAAAGGAGCTGCCGCTACGACTGCTCACCCTTCATCTGGGCTGGGCGCTCACCAGGAGGAACAACTCCATAGCCTGCCATACACCCAGGGAGAGGTTTGGGATCTAACAGAACCCTGGGCCCACGATCCTGCTGATGGGATCAATGGCACATGGGCACGGGCACCTACTAAGGCCTCAGGCCGAAGACAGGCAGTTCCTGGGAGCAGCGACACCACGGCACTGGAGCAAACAAGCCGACCTCACCACCGGAGAAGACATGTCGGCAGACTGGAATGGACCTCCGACATGGCAGAGATACTCAAGGCTAACATCCCGAGTCATAACAGACAAACCTCCGGCAACCGAGCGACATTCATACCCTGCGGAGTGGGCTGAGTTTATCAATAGACACTACCGGACGTGCCAGCTCTTGCCTGGCGACCTAATGGGCACCAGCTAGGACTTGGGCCGAATACACTTGTTGCTGCCTATTGGTAGCTCCATGGGTTCTTGCACCCGGAACAAAGCACACCATTACCTCAGTTGCATAGCTTAGCACAATCCCATGGGGTTTCCTGATACGCGAGTAATAAGCTATATCACTGTATAAATCAACAGCTAGCTTAACTAGTTTACTTATGCCTCCCTTGTATTATGTGAGCACGGTGTATCCAAATGCCCTAACACATCATTGCATAATTGCCATATCTTCACTGCTAATACTGTGCGCCTTACTATTAGACATGCTTACTACTATATACCTTGATCTTTGTTAGTTCTCACAGGTCAGCTTTAGCCTGTACTGTTCAGCATGTATGTTCAAATATAATAACTGAACTCTCATAGTTGCTTAGATTAGGAGACTCTAAATCAAAATATACCAAGATTAGGCCCTGTAACTCACTGCATAGGACCTACTTAACGTTCAGACTAATGACTAGCAAAACCATGCATATATGAAGAGCGCCTAGACAAAGCAAACCTCATTAAACAACAACTATATAGTCAGCTTAGCAGCAAAGTTTATCTTGTTTAACCACAAATCTGGTTAGTTGTTTATTATGTTACTTAAAGCTTATAGCCTATGCTAGTAAGCACGGTATTAGTTTAAGAGCGAAGCTCACCCTCTGTACTCAAATACCCGTTAACAATGCATTTGATAGATGATAACACAAATGACCTATTAGCAACGAACATAAGTATTAGCTACAACTATAAAAAAATTAAATAAATGTTTTTGTTAAGTGACTTTCAAAATATAAAAAATGAGGCATCGATAATTGGGAAATGTATTTAATAATGTCTTCGATGTATGTACCAACCCTATTCTGTAGACAACTCATGCACTTCCCTTTTTCCATTCAGTATCCTGCTTTTATGCCTTAAAGGAACACTATAGTCACCTAAATTACTTTAGCTAAATAAAGCAGTTTTAGTGTATAGATCATTCCCCTGCAATTTCACTGCTCAATTCACTGTCATTTAGGAGTTAAATCACTTTGTTTCTGTTTATGCAGCCCTAGCCACACCTCCCCTGGCTATGATTGACAGAGCCTGCATGAAAAACAAACTGGTTTCACTTTCATTCAGATGTAATTTACCTTAAATAATTGTATCTTAATCTCTAAATTGAACTTTAATCACATACAGGAGGCTCTTGCAGGGTCTAGCAAGCTATTAACATAGCAGGGGATAAGAAAATCTTAATTAAACAGAACTTTCAATAAAGAAAGCCTATATAGGGCTCTCTTTACAGGAAGTGTTTAGGAAGGCTGTGCAAGTCACATGCAGGGAGGTGTGACCAGGGTTCATAAACAAAGGGATTTAACTCCTAAATGGCAGAGGATTGAGCAGTGAGGCTGCAGGGGCATGTTCTATACACCAAAACTGCTTCATTAAGCTAAAGTTGTTTAGGTGACTATACTGTCCCTTTAATAAAAGAAAGATTGACAAAAGGAAGAAAAACATATGCTAGCTGAAAATTCAACCAGCTTGACCCATGTCTCTCAATCTTATTCTAGTATTAAAATGTCTCAAGAAATAGATATGTTGATCTGGTAGTTCTTCCAAATTGCCATCATGTCCACTTGAGATTCCCATCTATCCTTTTGCTTTGATCCAGTTTATGTTTATTGAGAACATTTGCAATAGTATAGTCTTCCTGGAAGATAACCTGTTCTTTCCGGGGGTGCATCTGTGCCCAGAAAATGATTAAGTCTACTGAACACTGGATATGCAGCACTATTTTAGGCACCAGTTTAAAAAAAATATTAAGCGAAAGGAAAAAGGCAAAGGTGGGCTACAAGAAAGGGGGATGGACAATTTTGGTTAAAGAAAGATGCATGTGTTTACTTTTTTTAAAAATTTTTTTGTAGATTTGTCTCAAAGGGTGTATGTTATTCCTATACAAATATGTAAGGGGCCAGTGCAAAAACTTGCTGATAACTTGTTCAGTTACATGACTGTACATAGGAAAACTTCCTTTTGAAACTTGAAGCAAGGATTCTATACAGTGAGAATAATAAAGATGTGAAATGATCTGCCTGAAGAGGTCATTTTATCAGATTCTGTGGAGTTGTTTACAAGCGGACTGGTACTTTGTCAGTAAGATTGTTTTGGGTGTCAGCAAATAGATACATTTTGGATCTGATTCCTACATGACTGAAGCTTAGTCTTACATGCTACTGGTAAGACTAAGTGTGTGATCAGACATATCTATCAGAAGATGTTCCATATATATTGGGATTGTAGAACCCTTATCTATGCCTGAAAAGTAAACATGATCTCTCATCTTCTGTGTTAGGTTCATGAAGGGAATTGGGAAAAGTATCCATTTATTTCTGCTCAGATTTAAAAGCTTTTAAGCACCAAGTTCATTCTGTCTCTGTGTCCCACTCAATGGAGAAAGGAGTAATTCATAAATTAGTTAAACCAGCTGAGGTAACACACTAAAACTGGGAAATAACATGTGTATCATTAACTATTTCTTTCATTGATGTGAGACCCCAGACAACTTTTATTCGGAATGATTTTAAAGATTGTTGCTTTCATTTGCCATTTGCTTGTACTTTGATGATTCAAGTCTGCTCTAATTGATCCTCAGTTAGAATTAATTAAAATTGATCATCTTATGGTTGTTACTCAAGGATAGCAGTTTATGGATGCTTGCCGGGCACTGTTGTCCTTTGATAAACCTCTGGTGTAGTAGATTTTTATAAACGTGCTCGTCTTACTAAAAACACCAACCTGAAATTGTGATTTTATCTTTAATTGACATAGAACAGAGGTTTCCCCATCCAGGGCCAGATTAAGAGCCCATTGGGCCTGGTGCTGGCAATTATGATGGGCCTAATTACAGAATCTTATGGACAGAAAACACAAAAACCTCAGAAGAGTCATGTATCTGGTGGAGGTGGTGCTGGAGGTAAACTCACAGGATAACACAATAAGAAAACACATACCCTATGCTAATGTCTCGCTTTCATCATTAAAGTAAATCCATACCCCCTAACAGCAGTGTCTGGTAAAACGGGATTTCAGTGAGCTGGGTAAAAAAGCCAAAAAGGGGGGCGTGTCTGCACAAATGAATTAGAAGGTTAGCCAGGTGTAAAAGCATGACAGACTGCCTGCCAATCATGCAGGATGACCAACCAAGGGCATACTGTGCAGACATAACCCTGAGCATGGCATAAATGTGCCTAATGCTACGCTAGCACTGCGCTTTTTAAGGACTGTCCCCTAGCACTCACTGGTCCACTCTTCTCCTAACCTTCTTACTAGCAGGCAGAAGCTCTAGTTTTACAGTCAGGGACAGAGAAAAAGTGTATGTAGTGAGTGTATAAGAAATGGAACATGCCACAGAGTTAGAGAGACTGAAGCTGGAAGAGCATTTGCATAGTGCGTAAAGTCAGCTGTACCTTAACTAATTTCATTGTCAGCCAGGCCCCACCAGTTTTGCTCCCCTAAATCCCTCTTAAGTTTCCATACTTACCGTATTTATCGGCATATAACACGCACCGGCGTATAACACGCACCTCATTTTAAGAAGGAAATTCCAGGAAATTTCCCCCCCTCCCATAGTATTCCCCCCCTCATCCCATAGTGTTCCCCCCCCTTTCCATAGTATTCTCCACCCCCTCCCATAGTGTTCCCCCCTCATCCCATAGTGTCCCCCCCTTTCCATAGTATTCTCCCCCCCCCTCCCATAGTATTCTCCCTCCCCTTTCCATAGTATTCTCCCCCCTCCCATAGTGTCCCCTTGTGCACTTTCCCTCCCCTTGTCCCATAATTACTTACCTGTCTTGAAGCGTGGGCCGGCTTCACAGCGCACACCGCGGTACTGGAACTTCAATTTCAGGTTCCGGTTTCCGGCGGGACTGAAAGGAAGTGTGCACACTTCCTTTCAGTCCCGCCGGAAACCGGAACCTGAAATTTAAGTTCCAGTACCGCGGTGCGCGCTGAACACCGGCCCACGCTTCAAGACAGGTAAGTAAATATGGTATATCGGCGTATAACACGCACACATCATTTCCACCTTATTTTCAGGGAGAAAAAGTGCATGTTATACGCCGATAAATACGGTAAGTAAGAGCATGTGTAGAGTAGTTAAATAATATATATATATATATATATTTATTGTCACTGGGCCTACTACATAGGCATGGGCCTGGAGCTGCAGCTTCATCAGCCCCTATGTTAATCCGGCCCTGCCCCATCCCCATATGTCTTCTGTGCTCAAGCTGGCCAGACAGCAGACTGACATGGCTGCCAGGTAACGTTGTGTCTGTAATTGAAAGTTAAAGGAACACTTGAAGCACCTAATCACTTAAACTCAGTGTACTGGTTATGGTGCCCACAGTGCCCTGACATTTTTAAAGGATTTACTTCTTACACAAGGTCATTCAGGGCCTCCACTACTAAGTCAGAAAGTCTGAAGCTTAACTCTCTCGAGCTAAGACCTGCAGTGCATGGCTAGCGTGCTGGCTGACAACACTAGCTTATCACTTTTAGGCGTGACCCAAACTCTGCACCACAGGACTTATCTTAGACAGAGAGCATCTGGCTCTAATAATGGAGGTGGGGAGCAGTGTCCAGCGGACCCCAATGTACAAAGTCAAACTCTTTAAATACAATTTAAGCACAGTAGTTACAATAGGTGTACTAGAACCACTACAGTGAGCTGTGGTGGTTGTGGTGCTTAAATTGTTTCTTTAAAATAATGAGGGACCTGTAGCATGGCAATACAGAGCAGTACAGCTAAACTCTCTGTTGCAGACATAAGTAATTCTAATAATAACACTGCATAAAGCATGTGTATTTGTGTTTATATATTCCATGCATTCTGTCTTTCTCAAAAACCCATCCATGTTATTAGTTGACCAACCTTTGATTCTAAAGATCCCTCTACTGTAGAGCATGTTTGTCCATGGCCAATATTAAAGGGCCACAGACTCCCCAAGTCTTCTATTTAAAGGGTCACTCCAGACCCCAAACAACTTTAGCTTGCTGAAAAGCTTTATGTGTGAAGAGTGTGTCCTCTTTTTTTCATTTTGCAAAAAGTGCCGATTTCAATAGAGCACCTGACTTACAAAGACTTCTCATTGAGCTGTATTGCGAAGTCTGTGATTGGATAGTCACAGTGGAATGTTCCTTTAAAGCTTTAGTCTGATAAAAGAGTCTCCAAATTAACTCAACAATAAAGTGTTAAAGAAATGCTGCAACTTTAGCAAGACAAAAGTCCTTTACTGGAATCCGATAGATTTGGCAAAGAATGACTC
Source organism: Pelobates fuscus (assembly GCF_036172605.1). NCBI lineage: Eukaryota > Metazoa > Chordata > Amphibia > Anura > Pelobatidae > Pelobates > Pelobates fuscus. Next base: position 136,025,437 of record NC_086324.1, on the reverse strand, counting down.
AGAGATCATTTTTAACTGGGTAGCATGAATTGGAAACATTGACCTCTCTCTCTCTCTCTCTCTCTCTCTCTCTCTCTCTCTCTCTCTCTCTCTCTCTCTCTCTCTCTCTCTCTCTCTCTCTCTCTCTCTCTCTCTCTCTCTCTCTCTCTCTCTATATATATATATATATATATATATATATATATTTATATATATATATATATATATATATATACACTTTTACTTTTATATACTTTTATGACAACAGTAAGAGTAGCTGTTTAATTAATGTTCAACTTAACATAATCAGTTAATTAAAATATTCTGGTTATCTGCACTACAGTGCCAGAGTAAAATAAATGTATTTAGCTATTCTACATAATAGCTTTTATTTCATTTGTATTCTTCAAAATAGTCTCCACTGTTATATAGTTTTCTCATTTCATTTTTGTTATCTTTTAATGGTTTCTCATTCTTCACATTTTTTTTGTTTTCTTTTTTCTTTTGAGTCCTGACTTGAGTGTTAGTGCATCACTTTACTACCTTAACATTAGGGATTAACATTTGCTTTAATGCAGGGTATCTGTTTTGTCTTAAGCTAGTTACAGAAGGGCACTTCAGTGGAGAGCTGTAATTTATAAGGATAATGTCTTAACACACATTTAAGGACTAATTGCAATCTTTAATATGAACTTGAAATCCAATCATAATTCCCACTCCCCAAATAATATACAAGTACTAGATGATTGTATATAGTACATTTATCAGTTTTATATAGATTTGTGCGAAGTATTGAAATTTGGTTGTGCCAATCTAGTTTTTATGAAAATAACAATGTTTTCGGCTATATATCTGTTCGGCTCGGCCGAATTTCGGTAATGGAAAGCTGATTCAGGAAACGATTCAGACAAACTAAAATGGTGTGAAAACGGGTCAATCAGTGTACTGCAAATTAAATAGATAATGTTAATATTATGTATATATTTTGCAATACTCTGATAGGAGCATTTTCCCATCATTCGGTTCACAGATCTAGTAGGACAAAGTAACCAATAGAGAAAAAAGTTGGAAAAGTATATTTATATACAAAACAGGTATCAATAAGCACTCAATATCAATCGAAAGCTAGCAGCATTTCACCATTAAGGGGTTCCCTCACCCTTGCGAAGTATATAGTAAAAGTAAAGTATAGGAGGTGATTAGCGCATAAAGTAGATATACATACGGTACAGATGCAGTTTCTAGTATATAAATCTATGAATATAAAGCAAGAGTCAAATAATGGTGCAGTACAATAGGTGGTATTGGAAAGAGTATAGATGGGCAAAGTGCCCACTCACACTTTTTAGAGCTGTCTCATCTCTATTGAGAAGGCCTGGATGGAAAAATCCCCATCTATGGATATATGTGGAGGGTCTTTTGAGCTTGATTTCAGAGTTTTTGCAGGCATCATGTAAAAAAACAAAAAATAACAAGATAAATTCCAATGGTATGGTATATACAGACAAATGATATAGTAGGAGAAAAATATAGGAGAAAAATATCCTATTTATGTAACACAGAGCAATGTCCTGGTCTGGTGTGAAGGGCGTGAGGTGGACATTGCTCTGGGTTATGTAAGTAGGACATTCTCCTACTATATCATTTGTCTGCATATACCATACCATTGGAATTTCTCTTGTTTTTTTGTTTTGTTTTTTTTACATGATGACTGCAAAACTCTGAAATCTAGCTTAACCCCTTAAGGACCAAACTTCTGGAATAAAAGGGAATCATGACGTGTCACACATGTCATGTGTCCTTAAGGGGTTAAAAGACCCTCCACATATATCCATAGATGGGGATTATTCGATCCAGGCCTTCTCAATAGAGCTAAAATAGCTCTACAATGTGTGAGTGTGCACTTTGTCCATCTATATTCTCTCCAATACCACCTATTGTACTACACTATTATTTGACTCTTATTTTATATTCATAGATTTATATACTAGAAACTGCATCTGTACCGTATATAGGGAAGATAATAGAATATTGGGGTACCGGAGACAGTCATAAACTACTCAAGCCTTATCCTTGTGGTTTGTTAAAAGTCTTGAGCAATTCAATGGCATGATTTTCTGTGATCTCGGTAATATAAGTGTACATTAGTAAACCATAGCAGAAAAGAAAATTCCTCTGGTATTTTGACATATTATCATGCATATTAATGTTGCAGGTACTACGTTTGAATGACACATTTGTAGATATACAATTGAATTGTTTGGTGTTACTCTTGTCATCAAAAGGGTATGTTACATAATATACAGGACATTTTATGTGATGGCTCTATAAATGTATATGGTGTGATGACTTAATGCTTTGGTCACTGGACATAATGCTGCAGTATATAATTTGTTTATTGGTTGACATAGCAACTAACACAGACCATTGATCCGCCCTCTGTTAGAATATCTCAGTTTGGTGGAAGATACATTATTTAATGTAAGGCACACTTCCTGTATACATCTTCTTTGTGTATCCTTCAGCTGGTGAACCGATGCTGTTTGCTGTGTAGGACCATGTCCCTTTATGAGTTGCTTTCATTGGTCTATGCTGGAGTCTTTCAATGTAACATGGGCATCAGTGAGGAAATCATCTGCCTCTACCGCGTTGAGCTCATAATCTTCAGCAATTAATTGCTTAGTATGATGGACGCTTAAATTAGGGGGCATGCTTCTTTTAGTATGTCACGACCCCTTGACCCTTTCTCCTCTTCCCCTCTGTTAAAGTTGGGTGGCTCTAATGTGGGAGGAGGCCATAGAAAGACTTCCCTATATAATGATGAGGACTTTTTGAGTTATGTTTAGCCCCAGACAAAGGCACATGTTGAGTGCCAAAATGTGCATTGGGCATTTTGCTTCTTTCTTTGTCAGCTGTATGTAGAATTTTCTAGAGATTTCCTGGTTTATAGGGGGTCTTGGCCCACCATTTCCTGGGCCCTGAGATATCTTAGTGTGGTTATCAGAAGAACTGCAGAACTGCACTTATAGCAGCATGATAGTGGTATGAAATGTAGCCACAAGCTTTCCCCTTTGGCATAGCATCCCTCTATTCTCTCTAATTAACATTAATACTCATTCCTTCGTAGATCCTATAAATTTGTCAGCTTTATATTCTTATTTACTTATCTTAATTTATTGATTATTGATCACAAGAATCACTTCTGCATAAGGGAGTTTTTTCATGATTGTGTTTCTTTGTGTTACCTCTGGTCAGAGGAGCTAATTTGTTACACTATACTTTCATGGCAAACTGTACATAGTAGCATCTCTACTTGTTCTGGTAACCTGTGATCCCTATTCGAATCAGATTATATCATTTTTCTGAGAGAACTATTAGTTTTCATTTATATTGGAAACTACAGTAAGGCTTTTGACACTGTTGCACATAGAAGGCTTATCAACAAACTACAATCTTTGAGTTTGGATTCCAATATTGTTGAATGGGTAAGGCAGTGGCTGAGTGACAGGCAACAGAGGGTTGTAGTCAATGGAGTATATTCGAAGCTTGGGCTTGTCACCAGTGGGGTACCTCAGGGATCTGTACTTGGACCCATTCTCTTTAATATTTTTATTAGAGATATTGCAGAAGGTCTTGATGGTAAGGTGTGTCTTTTTGCGGATGATACTAAGATATGTAACAGGGTTGATGTTCCAGGAGGGATAAGCCAAATGGAAAATGATTTAGGTAAACTAGAAAAATGGTCAGAGTTGTGGCAACTGACATTTAATGTGGATAAGTGCAAGATAATGCATCTTGGACGTAAAAACCCAAGGGCAGCGTACAGAATATTTGATAGAGTCCTAACCTCAACATCTGAGGAAAGGGATTTAGGGGTGATTATTTCTGATGACTTAAAGGTAGGCAGACAATGTAATAGAGCAGCATGAAATGCTAGCAGAATGCTTGGTTGTATAGGGAGAGGTATTAGCAGTAGAAAGAGGGAAGTGCTCATGCCATTGTACAGAACACTGGTGAGACCTCACTTGGAGTACTGTACACAGTACTGGAGACCCTATCTTCAGAAGGATATTGATACCTTAGAGAGAGTTCAAAGAAGGGCTACTAAACTGGTTCATGGATTGCAGGATAAAACTTACCAGGAAAGGTTAAAGGATCTTAACATGTATAGCATGGAGGAAAGACGAGACAGGGGGGATATGATAGAAACATTTAAATACATAAAGGGAATCAACACAGTAAAGGAGGAGACTATATTTAAAAGAAGAAAAACTACCACAACAAGAGGACATAGTCTTAAATTAGAGGGACAAAGGTTTAAAAATAATATCAGGAAGTATTACTTTACTGAGAGGGTAGTGGATGCATGGAATAGCCTTCCAGCTGAAGTGGTAGAGGTTAACACAGTAAAGGAGTTTAAGCATGCGTGGGATAGGAATAAGGCTATCCTAACTATAAGATAAGGCCAGGGACTAATGAAAGTATTTAGAAAACTGGGCAGACTAGATGGGCCGAATGGTTCTTATCTGCCGTCACATTCTATGTTTCTATGTTTCTACAAATGTCTCAATGTCATCGTTTCTGTTAATTGTTTCCCTCCAAGTAAGGACTTACATAGGTCATTTCCACTGACGCAGTATTGGGCTGCATGAGAATTGGGAGTTGGGGAATTATCTGTATATTTAATTTATTTATTTTCATTCTTCCTTACTTCCTTAATTATGGGGATACATTTAATATTATCCTACATACTAATAAGTACTCACAAAAAGACTTCTTCTCACACACATTATTTTCACTGTATTTCATTGTGTTATTGACTAATAAAGTTATTGATACTTTGAGTTTGTATGAAGGGATTAATCTCTTAGTACTCCCTAGGTAGAGAACATTTTATTTTTAATAAAGAAAAAAAGTTTGAGAAAGGCCCAACAAAGTGGGAATTTCCCAAGAAATTACCATTAATTGAAGCCACTATTTCAAGGTAAAATGCAAACTTTATTAATTGAAATAAAACTCATATAAATTAGATTAGGGTTACCCCCTGTTGATATTATTTGAAGTAACCAATTTTGGAGATTCCTACATATAATTTATGTGTAGGAATCTCCTTTATTTTTATTCAAACTTTTTATTTTCAGGTTAGACCCATATATAAGGTATCCCTGTGGCCACGGCCACACAGATCCCCTTTTTTGGAGACCTTGTCTTTTTCTGAATTTACAAATATGCACAAAGACAAAAATAAGACATGTACACATGTGCCAACACATATACATCTGCAAACACATACAGACTTACACAAATACACACGGACCTACGTGCACCCAACTTCCAGAGCTCTCTGTTTCTGGAAGATATATATTTTAGTGTTTCGTTCATAGCTCAATAAGTAGCTGTGATTGAATTTATAATATAATGATACCTCACTGCAATTTTGCTCTAAGAAATGGAGCATGACTGACTGTCTTATCACTTTCTGTAGCTTTCGGTGACCTTCTCTATGTCCTCCCTATTTCACTATACCAGCATATTTATGTGCTCACACAGGATGCATTAATCATATTTCCTGGAAATAATGGAGCTTTTAAAAAAAGCATGGCGTGCTTAATAACTTTGAAAGAGCTGATTTATAAACAAAAATATTGACTCTTTTCTAAAAGCCTGCAAAAATTACTGGGTTCCGATTCATATGAAAGGAGGTAGTTTGTATTTTACAGTATATTTCAACTCCTTAATGGAATAACATCTGAGCCAGCTTTTAATTTTAAACATATAAATTCTTAAAAGGTAAAATAAATAAATAAAATGTGAAAATAGTTCTTTAGAGTCGATTTAATGAGAGGCAATTTATGTTTACAAGCAACGGATATTTCTTGGCTTGTTGAGCAATTAACCCATTTTTTTATTTTTTATAGTATAACATCTATTTGAAACATGGAGCACCTACCTAGGACATAAACATAGGGCAAAAGAGTAGTTATGTGCCTAGCTTGCTATAAAACAAAACAAAAAAAAATAATTAAATTTATGTAAATTTACTCTGTGTTTTTCATTTAGTTTCTATCGCTTACAGAAATATTTGAGGAGGTTAACATTTTTTAGTTTATTTGGTATAATTTATCATGTAAAATTTTCTATAGGGTCTTGAATATTATCATAGGAACATAAATACCATATCAAGTGTAAAAAAGAAATAAAAATATTCAGATACCCTGTTTGAGGGTATTATTAAGAAACCTGGTAACAATTTGGGAATGCAATTTCTTCAGAGTTTCAACAGAACAACAAATAAAATACCTATTTTGGTATAAGCCTGCAAAGAAGACTTTATGTATGCTTCAGGTCCTCCTTTGTCATCCATACCTAACTGCAAGAATGCCGTCATGAAGTTTAACCTACAAATGTTGCTGTTCGGTATAGGAGGGAGGAAACCACAATTTAAAAGTCCACTGCAGACATGTAGAGAAGTTGAGTGACAGACTGGCAAATAAATGTGTTTTTTTTGCAGGAGAAATCCAACAGTGCAACAAAGAGTAAAGTACTTTGTATTTTATACTATCTTGATGTGTTTCAACCATCTGTTTTGTTTAATTAGCGAAAAAATCCTGAGCACATGTCACTGCTGGCGGCAGCAATAGGATATTCCCAGGGTATACTCTACAAAGTGCTTTACAAATGTGAATGCAACATAAAAAAGTGTATCTCCATCAGAATGTTACAATTACTTCCAACTTCATAAAGATTAGGATCAATTCAGACTTGGTTTTACATATTTCAGGAAATAGAGAATTTAGTGTGCTACCTCCAAAATGTCGCCGCAAAAGCATCCTGAAATATTTTAGCTTAGTGAATGTGCTTTTATGTTTATGTAATATGTACAATAAATTAATAGTTACTATCGTTAACAGTTTTAGAAATCTGTGCCCTACTTTTCTCCTTAGGTATTATTTAATTAAAGTTCTCTTCGAATGTAAAATATACCAAAACTGAAAGCTAAATGTATCTGGATTCTTCAAATTTATTTCAGGAAAGAATTTTAAGGAATGATACAATCCCCACTTCCAAAAATGTAATTAAAAACTAGACTTGTGCATGGCACAAAAATTTGCTTCGGTCAAAGCATTTTCCCCGAAAATGAAATTTCGTTCGGGACCTTTGACATTCATTTGACGGTTCAAATCTCGACCGTGCAAACTATTTGGGAAAACAGACAAATAAAACAGAGGGCAAACATTGGCCAATCAGTGTATTGCAAAATATAACCATAATGTATAAACATGCATTTTCCCATTCTTTAGATCAAGTGAGAAAAAGTAAGTAATAGAGGGTACAAGGAGATGAGAAGTAATAAATCTATATTTGCATACATGTATTAAATATATAATAGATAAATATATAAACCTAGATATTTTTTTACTGCTCCTCTTTTTCCCTCTATTGATCACTTTTCACTTGAATTACAGATAAAATCAGCATTTAGTGTGTGTCCCCTGTCCTAGCCATCAATCATATTTTTTTCCCATCGATCATCATCATCATCATCAATAACCCAATCAGACCAAATTCAGACGAATTGCAGTTTTTAAATAAATTAATCTCCATGCCTAACTCACAGTCCCACTCACAGTTCTGCATACAATGGAATGCACAGCCTTCTCCTGACCCACCAAATGTCCATGTTCACAACCACAGCATTTATAAGCCACTGTGTGTAGGGACAAAGTAATAGAAGACCTTCTTAAACCAATGCATAGTTCATTACGGTGCTTAGAGTGAACCTTTAATGATTAGCACAATGCTAATTACATGTAAATGTTATGATTGCTAAAACAATGGCATTGTTATTACCCTTGAGTACTTCATTGTTTACAGTTTTAATGAATACATTTGTGAATTCAACTGTTTTATAGAACACTCAGATGCTTTCATAGTGACATATTTTGGTAAAAAAGACAGTTGTAAATATATCTTTGAAAACATATCAATTCATTTACATAAGTTGGAAGCATTGAAACTGGAACTAATATATATATATATATATTTTAAATCACAGTGGGAACAATATTATGCCAGAACTCTTTGGATTTGACTAAAATTTGTCTTCAATGAATTAACCCCTTAAGGACCAAACTTCTGGAATAAAAGGGAATTTTGACATGTCACACATGTTATGTGTCCTTAAGGGGCTAAGGAGATTTTACTAAACACATTGTTATGATTGCTGGAAATCAAATTGTAAAATATCAATGTTATAGCTTTTTGTGATGCATAAAATGTTGAAATTTTGTTATGAACTCATCACCAGTTAGGGTTTAGTAAAAAAGAAAAAAAAGAAAAACCCTAGTTGCTTAGTTGCGTAAAAGGGTAGTTAATATGTTATGCTTCTCATACCCTAAGAAAGTCTTATAAATAAACATTTTGTTATTCTAATATTCATAGTGACCAGAGATGAGCCACTAACAGTCAGTACATGGGTGTACATGTATATACATTAACTCTTGTGCCAATACAAGAGTGAAGAATGTTGGTTTTTCTGATGTACATAAATGTTACTGTGTGTAAATTGTAAGGGTGTTCTGTTTTAGAGAACAGTCAATAAACTCTTCAACCGATCAATGCAATATTGAATACTTACAATCTCAATTAGGTATTGGAAAGTTAAATGGATTACAACCCAGTCATCAGTCTAAACCTTAAAATCTATAGTGGAATAAACCATCATTTATTTTGAGACCTTAACCAACAGTTACAAATAGTTTTATTTACACCATTATAGGCCTCCCACTATCAATTTCAAGATGCTGTGCATTTTTTACTATATACTTGTAATGTTAATTTTTAAATACTTTGGCAAGATGAGAGTTTGTTCAAGATGAAAACGCTAGTGCAGGCATAGGCAACCTTAGGAACTCCAGATGTTTTGGACTACACCTCCCATGATGCTTTGTCAGCATTATGTGTGTAATAGCATTATGGGGGATGTAGTCCACAACATCTAGATTGCCGAAGGTTGCCTATCCCTGCGCTATTGAGTAAACAAAACATAAATGTATAGGGTTAACCCCTTTACTAAAAAATATATTTATGCTAAAAAAAATGATTGAGCAACATTTACTTGAAATATGGGACAAATAGTTGGCTTAGAAACTTGTAAAAATAAAAAAATAAAAAAATTATTTTTTTTCACGCAGTGATTGTTTAATTATTTATTCATTCATACATTACAGAAATATTAAATGTGAATAAACAATTTTAGAAGTAAAATTACTTATCTTATATGATTTATATTGTTTATTTTATGATTTATATTTTAATATATCCCACAGGGTCATTATTATAAGAGTACAGTATTTGTGTCAAAAGGGGGAAAAAAAACACAATTCCCTCCATTTGGGTATTTTGCGTGGAACTTATTGGCATCTCATAAAATGAAAGAAAAAAAAGAAAATAATTAAAATAAAAGCTTCTGCACAGTAAAAAAAAAAAAATAGAAGAAGCAATATGCAAAATCCCACTGCACTATGAAGGGAACTGACCAGAAATTGGTTTCTCCACTAGGTAAACACCTGTGCTAGAGTGGATGTTGAAGGGACACCCCAGTACCCTAATGCATTTCAGCTAGCATGGTTAAGTGCATGTCGCTGCAGGCTTCTTTTATAAAAGTTTTTTTTTTTTTTTTACATGAAGTTTTCCTATAAGCAAATACCTTTAAACACTATCTTCTATATCTATCTATCTATCTATCTATCTTTCTATCTTTCTATCTACAATTGAACAAGATGCAAGGAAAGGCATATAACTAGCTGAGAGGAGGCTATCCTAATTTTGTTATATGCTTTCTGGGGATTTGGCCCACATTCCACTGTAATTGCCCTCTGGAGGTTTACAAGTCCAGAGAAGCGTGATTCAATTATAAAACACCTACTCACACCTGTGCATTGACTATCATCTATCATACCGCAGTCAAATAGTCAGGTTTCTGTAAGGAAGAGAAAGAAAAAAAAAAGGTAACATCCTAAAAAGAATTAAATAAATGAAAAACATATACTTGAAATCAACTATTATATTATGCTATTTATAAAACCAAAAGTGTGCTTTTGTTGTAAATGCTTAATGCAAATACAAAATGGCACAAGAAAAAAAAAAATTACTTTCTTAAATCATATGAATATGATCTGAAAATGAAAATGTGCTGTTGAAGTGTGACACATACATATTTAGATAAAGTAAGAGTACATTTGATCCCGGTACAATGCAGTGTGAAAAATAAATAAGTATAGAAAACATAGTTTGGTTGTCATGGAAAGGTATAGATAGCTGGGGGTGGGATAAAAGAGGCCAGTAGCTAGCACACAAAGTAAAAATAGAAAAGAAAAAAAAAAGATAAATGAATGGATGTATAAATAACATATATTGATTAAAGTATTATTTAATCTTGAACATTTATTGAGAAAATATATATTTTCTGATGTAATTTGTGGCATGGCAGTTATCAGGTATTGCATATTATATTATGTCCTTTGTATTACAATCCTTCCAAAAGATTCAGAATAATTGCAGATGATCCTAGCTTCAGTGAAGAGATAATCTTAATTTTAATAATGACAGGAGGCAAATACTTGCTTTACTTTCTTTACCGCATCTCCATAGCAGCAAACCATCTAAACATTATCCAATCAGAAACAAGAAAAAAAACAGGATATAAAATGCCTATCCGCAGGAAGGACCGCTGATTTCTTTGATGGACATAACAATAACAATGTATAAAGAAAAAGAATGTAGAGGACACAGGAACAAGGAAATTGTTGAAGTCAGAAAAATGTGTTTAATGCAGCAACAGGTGGAAATAGCACCTGCAGAAAAATGTTAAACTGAAAAAAAAAAAAAGAGAAAAGTATGTGAGGGAAAGTTAACTCTCAATTATTGAAAACAATCTATTGAGCAAACTGCACAATACACATGACTAGTCGTATAACATTGATAAAACATAAACATGATATTAAATATACTATGCATAAATATACCAACATAAAAGCATAACTCTATTGAATAAGTCCTACCAAAGGTGAAAAAACTTGGTAAAGAAAACAAAACATGTAAAGAATAGAACAACAAAAACAGGGTCAGGAAAGGTGGGAAATATTCGACTCCTGTCAATATTAAAATTAAGATTATTTCTTCATTAAAAATAGGATGATCTGCAGTGGTGGCAGTCTGTGCCGTATTTGCAGGTGCTTCTATTGATATTACGCGTTTGACGGATTGGTCTCGTGAATCAACACCTTCCCGTGTGTTTTTTATTTTGCGTTAAAATAGTAATATGATGCCTCCTGTCATGTTGTAAAATTTTAAAACATGTAGTACATATATAAAAACATATCAAAATATCCTGCATTTTGAAATGTGTAAAGACTGCTATTATGTTTGGACAGTGTGGCGAAACCAAGCTCGCCACTGGGCCCTGGAGAAGCCTGTTTGCTCGCCTCCTACCTGCTGACTATTGTCAGGGTACCTGCGGTCTCTACCTCCGAAAGAGGTAGAGACTTAGCTGTTCCTCCATCCAGATGGCCTGATGGCTCCCTTTCCCACGGTCTATCCGGTCATGCAAGGCCGGCCGCGAGGGAGTGACTGCCTTTTACAGCATCTAGGCAGGAAGTTGTCATCAGGACACTCCTCCGGAACGACCTGTCACTCAATTGCTGCAGGACCAATCAGGACGCCTCGGAGGCGTGGTTACTGCTCTGAACAGGGTATTTAACAGAGCTTCTTTCATTAGCTCATTGCCCTGTCGTGGTTCTAGCTTGTTCTAGTCACTCAGTGCTTGTGTATTCTATTATCCCTTTTGGTTTTGACCCGGCTTGTTTACCTTACTCTGCTTATCTCTGTTACCCTTGATTCGGCTTGTCTCTCGCTTACCTGTCTTCTGTTACCCTCGACCTCGGCTTGTCTTTGACCATTCTATACTGTACTACTTACGTTAGTCCGGCCATTCTAAGGTCCGGTATACGTATCTGGCTACTGTTTGTACTCTGCGTGTTGGATCCCAGTCCCGATTGAGACATTACGACAGGGCCAATGGATCCTGCGAGTACAAACAGTCAGCTTGCCTCTCCTGATCCTAGGTTTGAAGCCATGGATCACAGAATGGATCAGATGGCGCTTGCGCTACAGGCTCTATTATCTCGTGCCAATAACCCACCAGAGGAGATACGTAATACCCCTGTTTCTCCTGTCGGTTCAGGTCTAGAGGTAGCCACAGTGGGTGCTTCTTCTCGCATTACCCCCCCAATACGCTATGGTGGGGCTCCTGAGAAGTGTCGTGGTTTCTTAAACCAAATTAGTATCCATTTTGAATTGCAACCTCGCTCTTATCCTACAGATAGGGCAAAGGTAGGATTTATTATCACCCTACTTATTGAGAAAGCTCTGAGATGGGCCAACCCATTATGGGAGAACGATAACCCATTAGTTTATAACTATAACGCCTTTGTAGCTGCTTTTAGAAGAACATTTGACCCTCCAGGTAGAAAGGTTAATGCAGCCAGATTACTGTTGCATCTGAGACAGGAGAACCAAACACTGGTGGATTATGCACTAGAGTTCAGGTCTCTGGCGTCACAGGTCAAGTGGAATGAGCAGGCGTATATGGATGTATTTTTGAATGGCTTATCTGAAGTAATCCTTGATGAGGTTGCTACCAGAGAACTCCCTGAGAATTTAGAGGATTTAATTTCGTTCATCTCTCGTATAGATGAACGTTTAAGAGAGAGACAGAACACTCGAGAGAGGAACCGGAGACCTTCTTTTAGGTTAGCCCCCGCTTTTCCAAGTCCTGACTCCACGGTATCTTTGCTTCCTAAACCTATGCAGATAGGGTATACCCGCCTCTCTGAGGAGGAAAGACAGTACAGGAGAAGAGAGGGTTTGTGTATGTATTGTGGAGCTAAGGGTCATTTACTCTCGAACTGTTCTAACCGCCCGGGAAACGCTCGCACCTAAGTCTCTCTAGAGGACAGGCCTTGGGTGTTGCTATTTTGTCCTCTACTCCTAATTATAAAGATCACAGGCTTCTGCTACCAGTTTCCTTAACTTGCAGGGAGGGAAGTAGTAAGGGCTATGGCTTTGATAGATTCCGGTGCTGCTGAGAATTTTATCGACCAAGCCTTTGCTAGTAAAAACAATTTCCCATCCCAGCTAAGGGAGACACCCTTGGCCGTTGAGGCCATAGATGGTAGACCACTACTAGACCCTGTTATCTTTCGTGAGACCATACCCATTGAGTTAAATGTTGGTATCCTACACGTGGAGAATTTATCTCTTCTGCTCATTTCGTCTCCTTCCGTTCCCATAGTTCTGGGGTACCCATGGTTGAAAGAACATAACCCTATTATTGATTGGGAGTTAGGGGAGATACTCTCGTGGGGCCAGGGCTGCCAGGATCGATGTTTGTGCAAGGTTTCTCCATTAGCTAATATTAACATACAGGAGAATCCTACTCAGTCCACAGAAAGACAAATACCAGACCTTTACCTAGACTTAAGGGCAGTGTTTGACAAGAAGAATGCCGATTCTTTGCCGCCACACAGGTCATTTGACTGTAAAATTAAGCTTCTACCCGGGACTATGCCTCCGAGGGGCCATGTATATCCTTTGTCTGTTCAGGAAAACTCGGTTCTAGAGGAGTATATTCAGGAGAATTTAGAAAAGGGATTCATAAGGAGGTCTTCTTCTCCGGCCGGGGCGGGGTTCTTTTTCATTAAGAAGAAGGATGGCACGCTGAGACCTTGTATCGATTACAGAGGCTTGAATAAAATAACTGTCAGAAATGCCTATCCTATCCCACTGATTACCGAGTTATTTGATCGTCTTAAGGGCTCCAAAATCTTCACCAAGTTAGATCTCAGAGGGGCTTACAATTTGGTGAGAATCCAGCAAGGTCACGAGTGGATGACGGCATTCAATACCCGGTATGGCCATTACGAATACACTGTTATGCCATTTGGACTATGCAATGCTCCTGCAGTATTTCAAGAGTTGATTAATGAGGTACTTAGGGAGTTTCAGCATGGTTGTGTTATTGTTTACCTGGACGACATACTAATACACTCTAAGGAGATTGAGACTCACCATAGACAGGTCAGAAAGGTGTTACACAAACTTCTGTAACATGGTCTATACTGCAAATTGGAAAAGTGCAGTTTTGATCAGTCTCAGGTAGACTTTCTTGGGTACGTGATTTCTGGGGAAGGTTTTAAAATGGGTCCTGGTGAACTCAAATCTATTTTAGACTGGCCTTTGCCCAAAGGACTCAAGGCTATCCAAAGGTTTATTGGGTTTTCCAACTACTATAGGCGCTTCATTAAGGGTTACTCCTCTATCATTGCGCCTATTACCAATATGACCAAACAAGGGGCTGATACTAAGTTCTGGTCTGAGGAAGCTCTTGGTGCTTTTAAGACTCTCAAGGACCTTTTTGCCTCAGCTCCCATTCTAGTTCATCCTGATACGACTCTGCCTTTCTTGCTCGAGGTCGATGCTTCTGAGACAGGAGTTGGGGCTGTTCTGTCTCAAAGGTTAGGGGTGGATAAACCGTTACACCCTTGTGGTTTCTTCTCTAAAAATATTTCTGGGCCTGAGAGCAGATATGACATCGGGGAGAGGGAACTGTTAGCGGTCATTAAGGCTTTAAAGGAGTGGAGACATTTACTGGAAGGGACACTACACCCTGTTACTATCCTAACGGATCATAAGAACTTGTCTTATATTGGGGAGGCTAAGCGCTTGTCCGCCAGGCAGGCTCGCTGGGCTTTGTTCCTCACTCACTTTAATTATGTACTTACGTATAGACCTGGTTCTAAGAACTCTAAAGCCGATGCTTTGTCTCGTCAATATGAACCATCCACTATAACTGAACCACTTCTGTCCTCCATAGTTCCTAAGGGGAATATCATCGCGAACACGAATCTCAGGATTCACTCTCCATTGCTTTCTGAGATCATGAAGTTTCAGCATTTGGCACCCAAACAGACTCCTGGGGATCGACACTTCGTTCCTGCCGCTCTCCAACTGGAGGTGCTACGCTGTCTCCATAACAGCAAGGTGGCTGGGCATCCTGGCATCCGCAAGACCTATGCGCTGGTCTCTAAAGATTTTTGGTGGCCTGACTTACGCAAGGATATTAAAGAATTCATCGGGACATGTGAAGTTTGTACCAAGACCAAGCTACCCCATTCGCTTCCATGCGGATTTCTGCACCCTTTAGAGGTTCCTGAAAAGCCTTGGTCCTGCCTGGCAATGGACTTCATTGTTGATTTGCCTATCTCTAAAAAGCAGACTGTCATCCTCACTGTGGTAGACAGATTTACTAAAATGGCTCACTTCATTCCCTTACCTAAACTCCCATCTTCGCCCGAATTAGCGGAGATATTCGCCAGGGAGATTTTCCGTTTGCATGGGATACCTTCCCAAATTGTCTCTGACAGAGGCTCCCAATTTGTTTTCCGTTTTTGGAGATCATTCTGCTCCCAACTAGGCATCAAATTGAATTTCTCCTCTGCCTATCATCCTCAGTCCAATGGAGCTGCTGAACGCACTAACCAAAAAGTTGAACAATATTTACGTTGTTTCGTTTCAGAACACCAGGACGATTGGGTCGGTTTGATTCCTTGGGCGGAGTTTGCACATAACAATCTCATTTGTGATTCTACGCATTCTAGCCCTTTTTTCTTGAATTATGGCTTTCATCCTTCCATCCTTCCTTCGGATTCTTCTTCTCAAGGGATACCGTCGGTGGATGTTCATGTTGCCAATTTAAGAGAGTTGTGGGATCAAACTCGACAAATCCTTCTGCACAATTCTATGCTGGTTAAAAAACACGCTGACAAACGTAGAAGGGCAGCACCGGTGTTTGTTCCAGGCGATAGAGTATGGTTAAGTACTAGAAACATTCGGTTAAAAGTGCCGTCCATGAAGTTTGCTCCTCGATATATTGGACCTTACAGGGTACTGTCTCAAATTAACCCAGTTGCGTATCATTTAGCGTTGCCTAATGCCTTACGCATTCCTAATTCATTTCATGTTTCCTTGCTAAAACCATTAATATGTAACAGGTTCTCCTCCACGATCGCCCCTCCCCGCTCAGTTCAGGTGGAGGGTCAGGAGGAGTATGAGGTCAATTCCATCGTTGATTCTCGAATCTCCCGGGGGAAACTGCAATATCTGGTCGATTGGAAGGGTTATGGTCCTGAGGAGAGAAGTTGGGTACCTCAGGAGGAGGTGCATGCTCCCCGTCTCCGCAGGGCGTTTCACTCTCGATTCCCTTCTCGCCCTGGTGTATTCCGCCCGGTGGGCGTATCTGAGAGGGGGGGTACTGTCAGGGTACCTGCGGTCTCTACCTCCGAAAGAGGTAGAGACTTAGCTGTTCCTCCATCCAGACGGCCTGATGGCTCCCTTTCCCACGGTCTATCCGGTCATGCAAGGCCGGCCGCGAGGGAGTGACTGCCTTTTACAGCATCTAGGCAGGAAGTTGTCATCAGGACACTCCTCCGGAACAACCTGTCACTCAATTGCTGCAGGACCAATCAGGACGCCTCGGAGGCGTGGTTACTGCTCTGAACAGGGTATTTAACAGAGCTTCTTTCATTATCTCATTGCCCTGTCGTGGTTCTAGCTTGTTCTAGTCACTCAGTGCTTGTGTATTCTATTATCCCTTTTGGTTTTGACCCGGCTTGTTTGCTCTACTCTGCTTATCTCTGTTACCCTTGATTCGGCTTGTCTCTCGCTTACCTGTCTTCTGTTACCCTCGACCTCGGCTTGTCTTTGACCATTCTATACTGTACTACTTACGTTAGTCCGGCCATTCTAAGGTCCGGTATACGTATCTGGCTACTGTTTGTACTCTGCGTGTTGGATCCCTGTCCCGATCCTGACAACTATGGCCCCTGGATTATTTGGGGCATATTGTATTTTATTGTGCGACTGCTGGCCCTTTAAGTACAGTGAATGGTATTTTATTGTACTGCTGCTGGCTCTTTAAGAACTGTCTGGGGACATATTGAGACTTCGGGTAACAATACCCTTTAAGACTATGGCCCCTGAAAAGGAATGGACTTTTATTGGGTGTGTATGGCCCTTTAAGAACCGTCTGGGGACATCTTGTAACTTTGGTGAACAATGCCCCTTTAAGACTATGTCCCCAGACCTGTAAAATAACTTGTTCCTGGCTTTCTCCCACTTGGTTCAGTAAATAGGGCTTACTGAACCAAGTACCACACAGGCGGACCACCCAGAAGTTAAAGTATGCAGGCAATTTACCTCCCAGGCTTTGAGGTTACCGGAGGTTAATTGCACGTGGCGGCGGCCATCTTTGTTCAGTCGAATGCGGTCAGCGGTGTATGCTAAAGATTCTGTGGAACTAAAATCGGCTACACATTTTACCGAACACCGCTGACCCTTACCTTCTTCCATACTGAACTTGCAGCTCCAGAGACTAAGTCCCGTTCGAAATGGGACTTAGTCGTTTTTTCGCATGAAATTGACCGGCCGCACAGCCCAAATCTATGGAACTGTTTTGGGCAGGAAAATGTGCTTGCGGTCGGTCATAAAGGGACCTCCAGCTAACTTTTGATCCACTGGAGGGATTTGTCTGATTTTTGGAAGGGTGTATGTTTAAAGTGTGCTGATTCTAAATATGTGGTTTTTGGGAAGATTGGATGTATGGATTTAAAGTTATAGCACATGTATAAAAACTGTAGTTTTCCTGGCTGTAATAATTATGTTAACTGGTTATCTGAGGGGAGGGGATGTGTGGGTTGTACCATGTATGTGATTGGTTATTTTATGCCTCCCCCTGGGTGTGGCCTGTAAGTGTACAAGTGTAATAAAAGCCAGGCTGTATGAGCCAGTCCAGAGTTCCTGTTTTACCCTCAAAGTGATGTGTCGTCTCATTATTGGGGGAAGGATTTATTGCATGCTGTTCCAGTTGACTGCTAGGAGTACAAGCCTATTCGTATGGTTCCTATTCAATGGTCTACAGCATTCATATGCTTGGGAGAATTTAAAGGTTTCTCGGATTCGGTGATTTTGGTGTCTGCCAGAGTGCTTGGAGTCCTCAGGAAGCACTAGGAGCATCCATTAATGGAGGTACCAAGTCGGGGTGCCAGGCGATCCGTTACAGACAGTATATCTGTTTAAATAAGGAATTAAGGTTGTGTATTTATCTACTGTAAATCATAGAACAAATCATGTGTGGCAGTGACAGCAAGTGTAAATTGCATTAAAATGCAAAGCTGATAATTTATTATGCATATGGATCTAGAAAATGTAACAGAGCCTTCCCCCACTCCAATTCTGTACTGTCCCTACGCCCTCTGGAATTCTGATGTGGAAACTATCAACGTCTGTGACACTATAGCACGTAGCTGCAAGTGACATTGTAAGTGACTGTATATGAGCAGTATTAGACCAAAATAGGACAGAAATGAACAATTTACATGCATGGCAGTTGTATAGGCTATATATGATTGACAAACATTCCAACTATCCCAGATCCTGTTACACAGTCCTGATTTATGGCTTTCATGCCTCCGTTATAGATTTTTTCCCTGATGTTCTGAAGCTATTCCTAGCAAGCACAGTGCGACCGCATCAGTAGACTTACTTGCACTGTGCTGAATGGTGTCAGGACTCTAGGGCTATGCACAGAGCATTTAAGCAGCACTCGTTGCATAGTCTGCACTGAGATGGAAGGCCAGCAGATTATGAGTCAGTCTGAAGTGTATCACGTTAGCCTGATACCCCACTTCTTTGGGAGATCTCACTTTCCAGGGCATTACCAGTGATTCGCCCATAGGCTCTCCCAAGCCGTGTCCTGTTTTCATACCTCCCAATGTTGCAAGTTATGGATTGGTGGGGAATCTTTCTAGTGCATAACATGTCCATGGGGCAGGGAGAGAAACAACCTAACAGACGAAGACTACTGCACAAAGTCTAAAATCTACTCCCACATTCCCCTGTTACTAATCATTTAAACAACAATACAATTCTCCTAACTAGTTATACCTAATGCATATTTTTTCACTGGGCAAGAGAGAAACATAATATACTAAAATTAGCTTAATCGGGTATTTAAAAACCCCCCTTCCCCCCCCAAAAAATATAAATCTATCATATGCTGCTTAGAACTGTATTTAAAAAAATATAAATTATAAATAGCAATAGTGTCTAGTTTCGCTAAATAAATCTGCTAAAATGCCACCAAAATATGATGTTTAGTTTGTGTGACTTTTTTGTAGATTGTAAAGAAAATTTGAAATAAACAATAAGTGAATATTTATTTCAATTGTTCAATAGTTTTGCTCTTGGTTGTACTGAAAAAATACAGTTAACTTTTTTGAGACTGATCAATTATCTGCACATTCTGCAGTTTTCTAATCTTCCCATAAATTTTCATTTGGCTTGCGATCTTTAACGGGGCCCTTTATGAAAATTAACGATCATCTGGCTTTTGTCCTCAAAGTCAATGTCCTGCTGATGTGTGCATTTTATTCTCAGTTTCTCAGTACTGTCTGACCCACACTGGCATCCCCTAAGAATTATCTTGTACTTTGTACTATCCATTCTCATTTGAAACCTGATGATCTTTACAATTCCTACATTAGGGAAACATCCTGTAATGTAAAGATAATTGCTTTACACCTTCTTTTAAAAAAATAATAAAATATGTAAATAAGTTAAAAAGTGCATTAAATTGAAACATATATATATATATATCAGTATTGCTTTTTGTTATAACAGTGCTATTAAGTTAGATATGATTTTGTATATTACTGTCTTGTTATTAAATCAGGTTATTGTATCAATAAATATAGTTATTCTCCTTCATACTTGTGTGAGGCTACTCTTCCTCTGGTCTGGTTTCCCAATCTCTCAGTGCCCACTCGTGTGGACTCTACCACCAACGATATTTATCCAGAGCAAGTTAATGATCTGAAATTAATATTTTAGGATACATCTAATCATATATTTCATTTATCCTTACATATTTCACCTTTATACTTTCACTTGTTATTGCTGTTTTCCATCCATTGGCTATTTATTTACAATTTTCACCCCGAGGGAAGGCACCCATCAAAATATCCAAAAATGGGGATTGTATTGTCTATACTATTTTATTTTGAGCTTGGAATGTTGAGATTGCAGTCAGCTTGTTTATAGAAGTATTATATGTATGTATGTATGTATGATGCATGGTTCTATTGAGGTGCTATTGGTCTATACTAGGAACAGCTGTGTATTATTTTTGGCCTGTTTAATTTGTTTGAACAAGTAATACGTGTGTTGATCTGCTTACTTTGTTTTTAGGTGTCTCCTGGTTTACAGCGCTTACTTTGTTTTGTATTTATTTATTTTGTAGTTGTTACAACAGATCACTCATGGAGTTATCTCATGACAGACACAAGGGAACCTTAGACCATCCAGATGTTTTGGACTACATATCCCATACTGCTCTTACAGCCATAATGCTGGCAAAGTATCGAGGTAGATTTAGTCTCCACAATGGTCTGGACACGGCTGGCCCACCTTCATGGCTGAGATCATTAATCTTTACAATCTCAGCCAATTCAGTGCTTTCCCACAGGAAAGGTCTAAGTGACTACCACTAGAGGTGTTACTAGGTAACAATGTAAACACTAAATAAAAATCTGATATCTAAGTATAGAATATACAGGAAAAAGAGGGAATAAGACCATAAATAGAAAGCTCTGAAACTGGGAAAAATAGGGATTCACCAGAAACCTATAAAGACAGTATATATCAATGTGTAAACTATAAAAATAGCAACAAATATCCAGGAGCTTTCAAAGAGAGTGGATGTGGTAATAAAACTTAGTTTAAAAATACACTGAAGTTTAGTGGATATAAAATACGAAATACATACAGATCTCTTAGGTGTTCAATATAAGAAATTATATGTATGACATAAGAATCCTTGAACCTGGAAGGAGGGAATATCCCAGGGCAAGTTGGCCCCTTGCCAAATGTTCTACCTTTATAACAATAAAAGGTAGTAGCAAAAAAATAGTTAAAAGTGTTATATCTGTACCAATTGACAGAAAAAATTGCAATATATGTTACAATCTAGCAAAGCCAGTACATGGAACCCTCTGACAAGGCAGCATTTACATTGCTGAGTCTGCAGGGACATGCTATAGAAACCAGAACAACTACATTAAGCTTTAGTGTTTCTGGTGACTATAGTGTCCCTTTAATGAAACTATCGCGATCCAATAAACTGTTCCCTAGCAGGCAGTTTAGTTGTGGATTGCACTACAGAGAATTTAAGAATGACAAATAAATCTCAAGACTTTCAGAAGTTCTCTTAACCCCTTAAGGACACATGACGTGTGTGACATGTCATGATTCCCTTTTATTCCAGAAGTTTGGTCCTTAAGGGGTTAAAAAACGTGTTTTTTTTCATATAACCATATCAACTTTTTATGGATCCTACCCTTAGCTTTCCATACACGTATCTTCGTCCCAATCTCATTTTAACCTTGCTCTCCAACTATACGTCTATTGCATAGAAACAAACTGCCTTTTAATTATGTGCAGTATAACCCTAAGAGGTAAGTTATAATATGATCTCTTAGCACCTACCAGCCAATCCTCATATTTTGTTAAATCTTGCACTCTCGCATAGGAAGTAGTATCTCATTTATGTAACGGAACATTCCAACCACCATAACCACTACAGCGTATTGTTATGGTAATAGTGCTAAGAATGTCCTGGTGTCCATCTTGTTTGTCTACTTACCATGGGAGGGTGCTTGTACACTTCTGGTACCATAACCACCACAGTATGCTGCAGTAGTTATGGTGCTCTGAGAATTCCCTTTTAGAGAAACAAAGTTGCTGTCCATTTTCTTTAACCAAAAATAAAAACCGCATCTTATTGTCAAGGATTCTAGTTTTTGACGTATGCATATTTTTTATTTTCTCTAATATACATTTTGAAAGAGCAATCATTTCTATGTGCAGAACATATTTTCACAAGCCTCTTAACATTATGATCTGTATTCATCTTGCAGGGGCAATAATAACAACATAGAAGCCATAAAGTGACTTAAACATTAATGCAAATGTCGCCCGGGAAGAGAAGACTGGAATTTGTTCAAAAGAGGCATTACGTTTAAAAGGTTGAACAGAAGCTGGTACAAATGAAGGCAGCAATACACTTAACTTGTCAGCAAAGCCCGATTGACATTTTAATTTGGTAGGGTTGGCTGAAATAGATATTACCAGGGTCAACCACTTTAAAGAAATTCAACACAATGATCGATAGTGAGTTATGAGCTAAAATAACCATATTTCTTATACTATTCTGCATTTTTTTTCAAGATTTCCCTTAAATCATAAGCGTTTAAATTATGAACTTCATATTTTTCACATCCAAGGACACGCGAAGCTGAACTATCAGTGCTGACTCTGGATAATTTTCTGGACTAGATCATTTGTTTCAATTACTTTTCACGATAATTAAAAAAAAAAATAGATTAATTTGGGAAAAATAATTTAGCAAGCTGCTAAAGCATAGTCATTTAAAAAAAAATTCTCAAAAAATTATCTTGGAAGGATGTTTTAGGCATGGTTAACAATAAGGAATCAAATATAAATTTGAGATAACCTAAACGTCTTTCTGAGGTCGAATGACTTTCATACACATGTTGTTCATACATCAATCTCTTTTGAAACCATGCACGTTATTTCTCTTACTTAAAGATATATTTTGGTCATAAATTGACTTGTTATTTTAAATGTATTTCATTTTTCTAAATTATTCCAACTCACTTAGTTAAAGAAAATTTGTTCTATGGTTCCACTTTTTTTCATCACACTTGTAATTGAATAAAATAAAATACAATTTAACTTTTAAACATCGCAAAGCCCAATAGATGAAAAATAAACCTTAAGGGTTATTCACTAAGGTGAGAATTCAAATAAAATGTTTTATTTATATTTTACATTTAAGGCCAGAGTAGCCAAACTGAAAGCATAGCTGACGTAGAGAATTTTTCGCAATTTGCCTTTTTTTGAGCGTAAAGGCTTACAACAACTAAAAAACAGTGTTTTCATGCGTTTTTTTGTAAGTGTAGGTGTTTGTGAGGGGTTCCGCCCCCACTCCCCAAATTAATAAAAAAATAATTAAAAGAAGTATAAAACTCAACTCCATTCTATTGCCAAACCCAATATCTTTCTTCTGCACTATGCTTGAAACAAAGTATTGTTTTGCTGTACCTTCAGTTTTGGAGCGGTCCTCCAATAGAGTGTTATATTATCTTGTATAAAAGAGAGAAACAGGAAACACATGGGGTTTTATTCAATCAACATCAAATTGTAGTGATGAAAAAATATTATTATATTTTTTGTATATTTTGTTGTTGTGGGTTGTTATATGCTGTGAAACAAAAGAGATGGTTAAAGTGGGTGAAGATCCCATGAAAAATGGCCTAAAGTACATTTTCCACAGCACTTACTTGG
The DNA here is from genome assembly GCF_036172605.1 of Pelobates fuscus. Lineage (NCBI taxonomy): Eukaryota > Metazoa > Chordata > Amphibia > Anura > Pelobatidae > Pelobates > Pelobates fuscus. Next base: position 136,001,917 of record NC_086324.1, on the reverse strand, counting down.
CAGGAAATTAAAAGTTAAATTAGTAAAAACAAAATATCAATATTCTTGACAGGTCTTCATTATCTGCAGACTTAAACTGAATTTTGAAATTTCACTATACGAATGTAAAAAAAAATCTCAGAGGATGAAGACTATAGATCTACTTGGTTGGAGAAATGTCCCCATAGAACCCCAGCTTGAATCTACTTTTTTCTAGGCCTTGTTAGCTCCTTCCTTCTGGCCCAATGGGGAGAGGTGTTCTTGCTTCTTGTGGTCTCCTATCCTTTTCCAACTTCCTACCTCCCTGGCCCTCTCTTTTCTCCTCTATTTCTATGCTTTTCCTCCTTATATAACCTTACAGCTCTTCTATGTCATCACTCCTGGAGCTGCATTACTTGTTTGATGAATGTTCTGCCCTTTTTTGTCTTGCTCGATAATGTTATATTGAAAACTTTTCAATAAAAATGTTATTACAAAAAAAACAATTTCAGAGGATGAGGTGGCAGACCACAATTGATGGACCTGTACTGAGCTCCATATCAAAACAATATACACTGCTCAAAAAAATAAAGGGAACACTTAAACAACACAATGTAACTCCAAGTCAATCACACTTCTGTGAAATCAAACTGTCCACTTAGGAAGCAACACTGAGTGACAATCAGTTTCACATGCTGTTGTGCAAATGGGATAGACAACAGGTGGAAATTATAGGCAATTAGCAAGACACCCCCAATAAAGAAGTGGTTCTGCAGGTGGTGACCACAGACCACTTCTCAGTTCCTATGCTTCCTGGCTGATGTTTTTGTCACTTTTAAATGCTGGCAGTGCTTTCACTCTAGTGGTAGCATGAGACGGAGTCTACAACCCACACAAGTGGCTCAGGTAGTACAGCTCATCCAGGATGGCACATCAATGCGAGCTGTGGCAAGAAGGTTTGCTGTGTCTGTCAGCGTAGTGTCCAGAGCATGGAGGCGCTACCTGGAGACAGGCCAGTACATCAGGAGACGTGGAGGAGGCCGTAGGAGGGCAACAACCCAGCAGCAGGACCGCTACCTCCGCCTTTGTGCAAGGAGGAACAGGAGGAACACCAAGATTGTCATATTCGCCACTGGCGCCCTGCGTCTTCACAGATGAAAGCAGGTTCACACTGAGCACATGTGACAGACGTGACAAAGTCTAGAGATGCCGTGGAGAATGTTCTGCTACCTGCAACATCCTCCAGCATGACCGGTTTGGCAGTGGGTCAGTAATGGTGTGGGGTGGCATTTATTTGGGGGGCCGCACAGCCCTCCATGTGCTCGTCAGAGGTAGCCTGACTGCCTTTAGGTACCGAGATGAGATCCTCAGACCCCTTGTGAGACCATATGCTGGTGCGGTTGGCCCTGGGTTCCTCCTAATGCACATGAATCCAATTGAGCACATCTGGGACATCATGTCTCGCTCCATCCACCAACATCACGTTTCACCACAGACTGTCCAGGAGTTGGCAGATGCTTTAGTCCAGGTCTGGGAGGAGCCCCTCAGGAGACCATCCACCACCTCATCAGGAGACTGCACAGGCGTTGTAGGCAGGTCACTTAGGCACGTGGAGGCCACACACACTACTGAGCCTCATTTTGACTTGCTTTAAGGACATTACATCAAAGTTGGATCAGCCTGTAGTGTGTTTTTCCACTTTAATTTTGAGTGTGACTCCAAATCCAGACCTCCATGGGTTGAAAAATGTGATTGCCATTTTTTTAATTTTGTGTGATTTTGTTGTCAGCACATTCAACTATGTAAAGAACAAAGTATTTCAGAAGAATATTTAATTCATTCAGATCTACGATGTGTTATTTTTGTGTTCCCTTTATTTTTTTTGAGCAGAGTAAACCAACCAGTGTAAATCTCTAAAGGGGAATTTCTCACCTAATCCATGTTTGCTGCTCTCTACCACCCCCATCCCCCCAAAACAGGCTTAAGAATTGACTTTCAATGTGGGGAATTAAGTTTATAGTCCTAAATCCATTTTTGAGCAAGACCACATACTTCAATGAGAATCAGGAGCATACCTTTTTCTCACACATCCTGCAACACAAAAGCATGGTGCAGACTGTTCAGTTCCATCTTCATTCAACTCTGATCTTAACGCATTGAATAGTCCATGCTCTATGGTAATTCAGCATGACAGAACGGAATTCCAACTCACCTATACTTCTAACTGTGGAATCAGGTCTTAATTCTAGCACTATCAGGCTACCAACATTTGTACCTCACCATCAATCACCTAACTGGAACCCTGCCAAAATGCCTCTGTTTGTTCTGACGTCACCTAAGAAAGATGTACATTGGACAGCTATCAATTCCTAGCCCTCACCTTTCCACTTAGGCCAGGGATAGGCAACCTTTGGCACTCAAGCTGATTTGGACTACACCTCCCATAATGCTTTCCCAGAATGTTGCCTGTAAGAGGATTATGGGAGATGTAGCCCACAACATCTGCCTACCCTTGTCTCTAGTTTTTCTCATTTACAAGTGATATAGAGTTTACTGTATGTGGTGGGTTACTCCTCTGCGATATAGCCTTTTATAATTTTTCTTAGTCCAAGATAATCTGTGCTAATTATCTACTGGTATATCCATAATGTCTTTAAGCTTTGCCCTACTATTGTTATTTTTCTTTAAATGTTTTAAAACTCTTATTTCACATTTAACCCTTTATATTATTGGTTGTCTCATATTTGCTTTTTTAAATTAAAAGGCAAATCTTGAACTATTTTTCAATACAAACGTGGAACGTGCAGAAAAATAATATTAATAAGTTATTCAAGCACCCATACCTCTAGGTACTAAACTCTCTCAATGTTATTAAAGCCAAAAGTAGATTCACAAAATATTGAATTTAAGGATGCTTGTAAAGCTGGGTTTCTGCAACATGTAGTTTTAAAGAAAAAAAAAATTATATATATATATATATATATATATATATATATATATATACACAAAGTCAGGAGGGCTGCACTCACCTAAACATGCATATATTACAGGGTGCTACTGGGACCAAAATACAAACCAGTGCACTCGCTTATCAACTAAACAGTGATTTTAAATCCTAAATAGTACTATTTAAAAACACCTCACCTAGGTAAAAAATAATGGGGGTTTGGTTACATTATATGATCATACATTGCATAAGCCTGCCAACTGCATCAAAGTACCCCAATCTTGGCAGGCAAGAATGGGGTACCTGCCAAGAATGGGGTACTTTGATGCAGTTGGCAGGCTTTTGCAATGTATGATCATATAATGTAACCAAATCCCCATTATTTTTTTACCTATGTGAGGTGTTTTTAAATAATACTATTTAGGATTTGAAATCACTGTTTAGTTGATAATTGAGAAGTAGACCTGAATAGGTCAAAGGAGAAAGGGCGCCCCCTAGTGCATAACTATACATATGTACAATGAATTATAAAACGTAACCTTTAATGGTGGCTGTAGTAAAAAAAACCCTAGTGGAGAGTTTTTGAAAGAAGAAAATAATAATAAACTTAAAATAGGAGGATAAGTGTCTAGATGGGGATAAATATCCTAAGGGTGTCACCTAAAGGATGTAGAGCTCAATAAAGCTAGAGATCCCCCCAACCTGTATATTCTGTCTCACAAAAGCAATCCTTCATGGAATTGCAAAAATAAAAATGAACTTAAACCAATTCTGTAGTCACTATGTACAGTCCCTGTGTGGTGCTTGCTTGCAACAACAAATATATGTACACATAGGAAAAGGCTGTAACAAAAAATAGTGACAGAAGGGGTTTTGTCAACTGTGTGATCAAAGGCTAGTCTAAGTACAGCAGATAGATGGATACACTGTAGCAATCTGCATAACATCTATTGCAATACTGTTGCTGGAGGACGGAAACAAAAGTGGGAGGAGAAAACTTGAGATCTAGTGGTCAGTTCTAAACAGAGATAAACCAGCGATGAGAATTGCGAGATCTGACGAAAAGTTAAACAAAAATCCCCGTCACCCACGATTCCCCCGTCCCCTTATCTAAATCATACGAAGGTCCATTGCCCAAAAACTGACTAGCTGATCTTACAGAGAGACTATACTGGTCGGTTGCCAAACTTGAACTATCCTACCTACTGCTACCTAACACGTGTTTCGGCGCTGCAAAACGCGCCTTCGTCTGAGGCTAAACAGTGGGTCAAAGCAACGGGAGCTCCTTAAATAGCCCACTACACTTAGTTCATGCTGGGGATGTGTGCACAGCGTTCGCGCCAAAATTGGTCGATCGCAAGTAAACCCCGCCCCTAGTGATGATTCCTGCTTTGATTGGTGGATGTCTGGACCGTGTGTCTGTTAACCATGTACACGCCGGTATCATCTGGCCGTTAAGTTAGACACAGCATATCCAGACGGATACTTGCAGGGTATGAAAAAAAAACCCAGTTTAGTTGATAATTGCACTGGTTTGTATATTAGATATATATATATATATATATATATATATATATATATATATATATATATATATATATATATATTTCCACTAATAGCACAGATTAATTTAAAGAAAAACCAAAACTAAAAAAGATTTCACAGAAAAGCAAAATATAGTAGCTTTGTAAAAATAAAGATCATTGATAGAAACCTCAGGCTCATATTTACGTGTCAGCCGTTTGTTGAAAATATTTTCTTCTTATATATATATTTGAGAAAATGTTTACATAACAAAATGTAAGATTTTGTAGCTAAATTATATTAGGCCAAATGGAGGAAACTTGGCAAACCGGATTTCTACATGGGCAATGTATAATGTAGGACCCGTAGGTGTTTCTTTGTTAATCTATCTTTTTGTTACCTACGACTGCTGATTTTCAGAGTTGTACTATTAATACCGCCATTTATTCACCAAGTTCCTGCCATTAACATCCTTTCAATTACTATAACCTTCTGAATTCCAATGGTTCTAAAATAACCCCTTGTTCATTTCAAAATACCACAGGGATGTTAAAATGTGCTTTGTATGTGAGATGCGCATAGCTTTATATTCAAATGGAAATGATTCTAAATAGAACTTGTACAAAATGATGCTTGAGTGGTATCATCAGTTGTAATTAGAGATGTCCCAAACAGTTCGCTGGCGAACATAGCTTGTTCGCGGTCGCCGTGGCGGGCGAACATATGCGATGTTCGGTCCGCCCCCTATTCGTCATGGAGGTGGGAGGGTCTGGGAGGGAGGGTCTGCTGCTGATTGGCTGGAATGTGTCTGCTGACTTTGAGGTACAGGGTCAAAGTTTACTCAATGATGACGATTAGGGGGCGGTCCAAACGTCGCATATGTTCGCCTGCCGCGGTGACCGCGAACAAGCTATGTTCGCCGGCGAATAGTTCCCGGCGAACTGTTCGGGACATCTCTAGTTGTAATGTATTATTGGCCTGAAGCATCACTCATTTGCACTAAAAGAGAGAAGGAGTAAGATCCCATAGTTTTGCACCCCATTCATTCTACAGATAGGAATGGTTAATGGGGCCAAAGCAGATTTATTGTTCTAGATTCCCTGTCTAAAATATTTTATGGTTAATCTTGCTCTGCAGAGAAGACTGATGCGCCCTAGGTGCCCAAGAAAAAAAGCTAAGTCTGCAATCCAGTATTTCTGAGAAATATGAGAACAGTAACATTTAGCATATTTTGGATTTGGGTATGATATCGACTCAATAAAGGCATAGTGTAAAGGAACAGTTTTATTGTAGCCAAGCATTTTTTTGATAGATCGAATCAAGTGAGATATATGTTTTTCAAAAGTGTTGCCTTTCAAATGTTTTAGCCCTAACTTCAAAATCTATTTTATTGTTTGCATTAATACATCTGCCCATAGCACCATGACTTCTACTAAGAAATGTATTAAATAAAACAGATGTAGTTAGTGGGCATCGATGGCTCTCTGGTAATAAGTAGGTATGCTCACAGCTTTCTGTATTCTAACATTGATTGGAAAATAAATTGGTTGACCCAGAAATAATTGAAATGCATTAAAAAAATGTATCCCCCATTTATCACTGACAACAGAATAACAGGTACATCATGGAAGACGCATCTTCTTTCTACTAAACAAAACCTTTCATCTTACAATAGATATATATGCTATGAGAAGACTTAGAAAACTGATAAAATCTAGATTTCTTTAAAAAATAATGAATATAGAGATTTGTAAAAGTGTCCACATTCTAGAGCAATGTGTCAGTTGAAATTTTTTTTTTTTTAATTTGGTTTATTTTTGAATATATTTCTTTAGTATTTTCACATGTTGGATGTCTAGCATTCTATATATAAGACCAAGAGGATGAGCTGATTATTGTTTGCTAATGTATCCAGTTGATCAGCAACACTAATGTGAGCCTAGAATAAGGGTCATTGAGCTGAGCTTTAAAAATATAGATTTCAAATAGACAAAATAGAAAACAATAAGTAAAATTATATGTATGTGATATTAAAGGAAACCTATCTTTCAGAGCGATCACATGGCTCATGGGGTCCTATTTAGCCGAGGGGGGACTGTCTGGGCTGTCAGACAGTCCCCCCAAATGGAGAGGAAGACCAATCACTGGGGGTGTTTATTAGTTATATACATTTTTTATTAATTTCCTTTTTTTTTTTTTACTTTTTTATCTTCACTGTGTGCCTCGACCCCTTGAGGCACTCAGCAGAGAGGCAGAGCATCAGAAGCCTGTCTGATGGCTTCTAATGCTCTGACTCACTGCCGGGCGCCATGTGGAGCAACCTAGAAGTGAATGCTCCAGGGGAGCGATCACCCGGCGGCCCGGCATTCACAAGAGGTATTGCAGGATGCCTTGAAATCGAGGCATAGGCATCGCTGCAATACCCTTAGAGCGTTTGGAAGCGATCACGATCGCTTCCAGCGTTCATATTTGCCGGGTATATTTACAGGGTACGTCAGCGGTCGTTAACGACTGTTTTTTGTCTGACGTACCCTGTACGTCCGCGGTCACTAAGGGATTAATATACCATCTGACTTAGCTTTGAATTCCTGACATGCCAGATTTTAGTGAATTACCCTGAAGGGCAATGTGACTGAAAAAAATAAAACTGTTTGCGAATTCTTGATAGAAAAATCGTTAACTATTGGATTGTTCATAAAGTTCATATGTGACTGTTCAACTATATGGTAACATAGCTAGCTTGCGTTACTTCGTTACAAGTATTTAGCGGGACAATGCACAGAAAACTTACTGCTAAGCAACCAAATGGTTCTTGATTGGCCACATTAATAACCTGGTTAATAAACATTTCTGAATTCAACAGGACATTTATTTAATATGTTAAAGAAAAGACTGTTGGGAAAAAGGAACAAAAAGGTTGTAGCAAAGTACAAGTTTCAAGCTTCGGCCACTCATGAACAAAATATAAAATCTATCTACCTAACTGTTCTACATGAAGAGGATTATTTGAAATTCTTTCCTAGTTCTCCAAATGTAACTTAATGTGTACTCTTTGGTTTTTCTTAATTGCCATTTTGTAATTAACACGTTCAGCTGTGAGAAGGAGTTTTAACCTACTGTTTATAACTTTTGATTTTTGTTTCTTTACAGCCAACATCCTGACCGTAATCATACTATCACAGTTAGTGGCTCGCAGGCAGAAATCCTCCTATAACTATCTCCTGGCTTTGGCGGCGGCTGACATAATGGTTCTCTTCTTCATCGTCTTTGTTGATTTCTTGCTGGAAGATTTTATCTTGAACAAGCAGATGCCTCAGATACTCAATAAAGTCATTGAAGTCTTGGAGTTTTCTTCCATCCATACATCAATTTGGATTACTGTCCCTTTGACGATCGATAGATACATAGCAGTATGCCATCCATTGAAATATCACACTGTATCGTTTCCTGCACGTACACGGAAAGTTATCGTAAGTGTTTATATCACATGTTTTTTGACTAGTATCCCATACTACTGGTGGCCAAATATTTGGATTGAGGATTACACAAGCACATCAGTTCATCATATCCTCATTTGGATCCATTGTTTTACGGTTTACCTTGTGCCCTGTTCTATATTCTTTATCCTAAACTCAATTATTGTGTACAAGCTAAGAAGAAAAAGCAATTTTCGATTAAGAGGATACTCCACTGGGAAAACCACTGCCATTTTGTTTACAATTACATCTATTTTTGCCATTCTTTGGGCACCAAGAATTATCATGATACTTTATCACCTTTATGTATCTCCAATTGATAACAGCTGGCTAGTTCATATTGTGACAGATGTTGCTAACATGCTAGCCTTGTTGAACACTGCAATTAATTTCTTCCTATACTGTTTTATAAGCAAAAGGTTTCGTACAATGGCAGCTGGGACATTGAAGGCATTTTTCAAGTGCCAGAAACAGCCAGTTCAGTTTTACACCAACTATAATTTTTCTATAACCAGTAGCCCATGGATTTCACCTGCTAATTCTCATTGTATTAAAATGTTTGTTTACCAATATGATAAAAACGGAAAGCCGGTGAAGATCTCACCTTGAAATTTAGGTACTGAATGATTTGGGTATCAATTCATTTATAATGTTTGAGGATTACATTTGAATGTAGGTATTTTTTGAAGGTCGACTGATTGAAGGGTGTTGAAGACTGAAAGTGCAAGTGGTTAGTAAGAGCAATGACAAGAATGGTGTCATAGGCCATACGCTAATTGTCCTCTAGAAGTCGAATGTTTCTCAGCAGAAATATCATGACAGCTCTTCAGCTTGAGTTTTTACTGCAGAATAACTTTGAATTGATATTTAGAAGGAGTAGTGCAATATAGAGTTCTTAAAAAAAAAAAAAACTCATTAAAGACACTCAATGGTGCTTAGTTAAACCAATAATATCTATTATAGATAGCAGCTATTGTAATTCTTCTAAACCTTTACAGAAGTGTATATTTTGGAGTTTAACGACGTTTGACATTTAACTTAAAATAGTACGGTATGGCTAATAGATCAAACAGCTTGAAGAAATGTCTGTGTATTTGTCAAAAAAAAATAATAATATTTTTCTTTTAGAAATATTGTACAGTCGCTTATGATGCGAAATGTAAAATGTGGGTGGTTTTTATGTGTATGGTGTGATTTACTTATTTCTACTAATTAGCTCTCTCTGCAAAAAAAAATGAATGAGAATCTCTGCAACAGAATCATGATTGTACATTAAGTGCTTTGAATAATACATGAACATATTGTTTAAATCAAAATGACCTTTATGCAAGCATAATTATTAATTGTAGCATAATGCCTGCATTATTTCCTCTGGGGACTCTTCGTTACTCTTTTAACTGATCAATATATTGAGCGTCAGCCTGGTGTCAAACCGTACTGACGAGTTGACACATTGAAGGGTTTATTTACTGAAAAAATTGAGTTGTGATAAGTTAATTGATGACTTGAAAGTATATAGGCTGAAAGTTAGAGAAATATATATATATATATGGATTTTTTTAAAATGTTACTATGTTGGTGGTAATTTTGCACTCAGTTCACAACTCCCCGAAAATATCCCGACATTGGGTCATGAAATGTTGAATTCTGACCATATGCCTTAACAACAAGGTCAGACTATGAATTCTCAGATGGAGATAACGCAAACAAGCACAAAACAATGCTTAAATGAAGGCTACGTGAGATATTATTATTCTTGCAAATTCTTTGAATTTCATGGCTCCAATAAAGCCATACATCACACATTTACAAATGGAGCAAGGGAAACTATTGCATTGATACCTTTATTCCTTTTTATAAAAGAGTATGAAAGAATGTGTGTGGGAGGGTGTGCATGCACATGTATGTGTGTGCGCGCAATGTGCACATGTGACTTTTAACTTGAGAAAGTTTTGAAATGTTTCAAAAATTAGTGTTCGAAAAAAACATGTATGATATTTCCATACTTTTCCAGACAGAGCAACAAATACATTTACACTGATGGTTTCTATAGCTTATACCTTAAATCTGTCACAGATTTTCACTATTATGTTTACTTATCCCCTATATATAACATATGTTTTAGGACCTGAAAAATAAAATTAAATATAGAATTCCCCACTACTGTATTTACCTCTATCCTGGATATGAGTGCCGCTTTTTTTTTTGGCTCATTCTAAACCATTGTTCCAAAAGATACAATAGAGAGGGGGGAGGGAGGACAGAAAAATTGTGCTCTGCATGGATTGTAATGGATTGTGGTGTTATTAAATCTTTACTTTTAAAAAGAAAACTGAACATCACATGAAAGAAAGGTTTATAAAAGTGATTTTTGATTATTTATTCAATGGTGTAATTTTCAGAGAACTGATGGCTCCTTTTAAGTATTCTATAATCAGCAGTGGCAGTATAGTTATAACACATTATTGCCACTGTAAATTACAGAATACTGAATCAGAGACCAAAAGAAAATGCCCACTCCATCTTCTGGTTAACCCCTTAACGACACAACTTCTAGAATAAAAGGGAATCATGACGGAATATATGCGTCATCTGTCTTTAAGGGGTTAAATAAGACTAATAATGCTTCCTCGTAATTACACCATAAGTTATTTCAATTCGGTGGTCTTCCAAAAGAAAAAGGGGTTGTAAATGTAAATCAAAGCATGGCGGTTTATTTAATAAGCATTAGGTGGGACTTGCTTAGTAGAGTGCGAATTTTTACCACGTAATTTCAACAAGAATCCAGCCCTCGGTATTGTTTTGAGTTAACTCCTGTCTTGACACCTTTAGGACAAAACATTGGAGATTGATAAAAAAGATCGGTAGCTTAGCTCAGTCCAAGAAACACTTGGCGACGCAACATCGAGGCAGACATCACAAGGATGGGCTACACCTGGAGTCAACTAGAAAGAATGGCCCAGGACAAAAGTCTCTGGAGATCTTCCTTTGGTGGCCCATACCCCGGGAGGGGTGGAGGGCATAAGTAAGTAAGTGAGCTCAGAATTTGAAAGACTGTTGGCACCCCAACTTCAATGTCCAAGCCACAGTTTGAAAACCAAATCAGCAAGCTCAATAGATTTTATTCTGGAAAAGTAAGGAAATATTCATATAGATTTTTCAGAATGTAGTTATATTGTGATTTTATATAGGAGAATCTTAAGAATGTATGTTACTATTATGTTAATAATTGCTGTTTTTAGACTATTTGCTGAAAACCAAATCAGTAAAATGCACTTGATAGCTGGCACTTTCAAAACAAACATGTTGTTTGTGTTCAAAACAAACAAATATAAATCTTTTCTTAGGACTTTGAACAATCTAGATATACTGAAGTGCATTTTCCTGCCATTATTACCTGCAGCTGTTCCATACAAAGGTATTGAAATACCAACTGCAATAATAAATTGTGCAAAAATATCAGCCCACCGAGCGAATATTGTTAGTGACATCCTTACTGAATAACACAAATGTCATATTTTGTATCAAACAATTTTTGAGAGACTATCAAAAAACAGTGAATTGTGGTGAACTGAATATCAACTCTCAAAATTTAGGTTGCTTGAGTATATAGTTGTGAAGCAACTATTTTAACCCAAATTTAGCAAATTTAAGTTTCGTTTCACCACAATGCTTTTTAAGGTCTAGACCAGTGATCTCAAAGTCAATTGAAATTGAGGACGCTGGCTAAGTCAGGGGGGCAGCAGATCCATAATTCTGCTGCATGCACATGAGTATACACTGCCATATATAGAGACTGACACAGCTACGCACACTCCCTTAAAAACAGACACACACAGCTACACACAGCCACACACAAACATAAAATCATGCTACAATGCGCACAGACAGCTATTTTATCTGCTACATACATATCCTACTACCCAATGCCCTACACAGTTACACACATATATAATGTGCGTCCTCCGGCGCCTGTAGTGTGACCAAGCTCTCAATGGAGGCTTTGAATTTTCATTGTGTGTCAACCTCATCATTTAAGTTCTGGTAACTACAGATCTTTGCTATATGAATACCAGATCTTTTCTATTGATGCTGGAAGGAGAACAATGTGCCATTTTAACACTGTTCCCCAACTGGCCAGCCTCCTCAACCTCAGCAAATAACAGTACAATCACCACCCAGGCCACCAGCAGCCAAGGACATGGAGAAGTATGCCCAGAACATGTGCAAATCTTTTTTATTTAAGCCTAGGAGGCCACATTTAGGTATTAAGGGAGCCATAAAGGCACAGTGGGCCTATACTTTGAGACCGCTGGTCTAAACTCATATTTGATACTATCGTGTGTATGTTGCCATCAAAGCCTCTAACAACCCTTGTCTACTGATATATATGATGATTTATTTGTATGTTTGAGAACATTAGTGTGTATATATACAAATGTAAATAGTTTATTCAATTCTACTAAGTGCAATATAGCTTCGCACTATTACATTTTCAATTTTCTTTCATGGAAAAATGTGGCTAATGAAAGCATATGTTTTACTGTAGCTGTTTGAATTTAGCATTGGAATGTTAAGAAATTACTAAATATGTAGAAGTTCATGGTTGCAAAAAATTTTTTTTTTTTTACAAATTATTTAAAAAAAATAATTTATAGCTTCTATATAAAACTTATATAAAGTGTTTCAATTCTGTGTTTACTTGAACTCTACCATTTTGAGAACTTGTTTTTTTTTTTTTTTTACCTGTCGTAACTTTTTCTGTTTCAGGGAAATGTAGGGCTTTAATCAATATTAGATGTTAGATATGCTTGAAATAAATAAAATAGGGAAATAAAAGAAACAACGTCCTGCTGCATAATAAAATAGGAGAAAATAATATTGTATTATTTACCATGACAAAACAGGAGGGATTGGTATGGTTACTGTGGAGACTGCTCCTAACATTGCTCCAAAATGGCACTTGTTTTGTCTGAATTTTTTGAGTTGGCACATGAAAAAAATATTTAAAGAGACCCTTTAAGCACCATAAGCAAACATCATAACAGCATGCAGTAGTGGTTATGTTGTGCGGAGTGCCCTGTTAAGGTATTAGGAATACCTGTAAAAAATATATATATATAATTTTTTTTAAACTAAAGCGTTAATAAAGGTATGACTAAATACTAAGGAACCAGAATGTAAAAATATAGAATTGTTTCATATAATATAATATAATATAATATTATATTATATAGTATAATATAATAAATATAATGCCATAGCGGACACAAAGAATGTAAGTATTTAATCTCTTTCTCCAGACTATTCCTTAGTTTAACTTAAAGGGACATTTGAGATTAGAGTTGATCCCCTTTTTAATGCAATGTGAATAAAGCATTAACACATATATGCAAAAACATAAAAAAAAAACGTAAAAATAAAAATAAAAATTAAAAACACTTTTTAAATATTGTCACTGCAAACAATCTTTGTTGTTGTTCCTCACCTCAGAAACAAGAAGGCCAATCAGTGCTCTCTCATACAAAAGTAATAATGGAAAACATGTTCTTAAGTGATTATCTATGGAAAATTCTTGGGCATGCACAGTATCAAAAGGAAAACACTTGCATTGATAATTGCCATGAAAAGGTTTGCATCAGATCTCCACATGCAAATATAATGACTTTGCTTCTGCCTTCGGTAATCCATTTCCCTCTGGAAACGACAGCAGAAGGAAAAAAAAAAACGGAATTATGCAGGTTTTACCTGTATAATTTATATTTTTATGAAAATCTTCACACATCCAATCATGAATAATAAGCAAGCTGAATACGTATACATTGAGATTTGATATGTTTGAATGATGTTCCTTTAACGCTTCAGAGTGTAATATTCACAAGTGGAGAGCAAAGTCCAAAAAAGTAAATTTGCAATGTGCGGACTTACAGCAGCAGGCAAGTTAGGTTGAGCAATATTTGGTCACATGACAGTAAAATCTGATCAAACATGGCTACTAAGCCAAATATAAAAATTGAAATTTTCTCTCTCTAAAAAACAAAAGTCAATATATATCATCAACCCCTTAACCCCTTAAGGACACATGACATGTGTGACATGTCATGATTCCCTTTTATTCCAGAAGTTTGGTCCTTAAGGGGTTAAAAAAACAAAACGAATACAATTTTATTAAATATAATAAACATTTAAACAAATTAAAAGTGAAAATTTGAGGACAGTTACACTTTAATCTGTGATAAGATTTTATCCTACTTCTGAATTTGTCTTAAGTTAATTGTTAAAACTTGAACTCTTAAAATTACTATAAATATCCAAAACACATCTGGTCTCCGGTGATGTCATTGGAGGGGGCCGGCTGACTCTGCTGCCATGTTGTAGCCCAGGCAGGGACCAGATAAAGTCGAAGCACTTGCCTTGCTGCCCACATTATAGTTATTTTGTGACACGATTTAGCAGATTATATCATGCCCACAAAAAAGTTAGTGTGCACATGCCTAAACTATTTCATGGGCATAATCTACTAAATTTTGAAGCTTTTTTTGCCTAAAGTCTGCATTTCAGAAATTTTGATATTCGTTTTTAATAAGCTTTGGTGTTTACCCTACATGTTGTGAATCATTTTAGGTCATAGGCTCTGATGACGCACATACAGAAATTTATCTTAAAAATAGACCACTTGATATATAATGATGGGTTAATTTTAACGGAAAAATAACAAATGACTATCTATGTTATTGTAACAATCCCGTCCGTACAGACTCTACGATGACTCAATATTCCTCTATAGAACTGGTGATGCTAAATCAGAGTAGAAAATGGCATGCCTTTATTGTGTTTACACACAAAAGATTGTCATTTAATAGCCTTCATGGCGGATGTAAAGAATATCCTTTGAAAACTTTCCAAAAGGTTCTATTCAATCAACAGCAAGTTGCTTTGATGTGTGAACTAACTTGCAACCTTTAGGGCAAATCTGCAAAATTAGCTAAACGTTTGTATGGCCCCATAATGTCCTGTGTCATGGTCAGATATCTTTTGTTTGACAGTACATGGCAATGATAGAATGTGATGATTATTTTCATTATTAATATTATTATTTATATAGTGCCAACACATTCTGCAGTGCTTAATAATTATAAAATGGGAATATCTGAAAAGTAATCAACACACAAACTTTTGTTGTCTTTTTTTTTTTTAACCTAGATATTTACTACTAGTTTAAGTGTAAATGTTTACCATTTACTGTTTTTTTTTTTGACAATTAGAGGAGAACCTAATAGCTCCTGGCTGCTAATGTCAAACGTGACAATACATTTTTTGGAATCTCTTTGAACGAGCAAAAAAAAATTGTTTCTAAAGTGGAAATTAGCCATTTTTGTAGAAATGTTGTCCGTAGAGAAGAGATAATATATTTATGCATTTAATGATATGGTACATTATTTTTCATTGTGCTTCTTGCATTGATAAGGTATACAGGCTACACATAGTATTTTACTCTTGGAGAAGACTGTGATGTAAAGCGCTTAGACTTTATTTTATATATTTAACCAGATAAACAGGCTTTCTCAAAGACAGAGGTGCACATTTCTATGAAAGTGACAGCACCACACATGGCAAAATATAAAGGTATGATGAAGTTGGGACAGGAGGATAGAGCTAGCTTATGGATGGACCAGAGGTAGGCAATCTTTGAAAATCAAAATGTTGTGAACTACATTTTACAGCCATAATGTTAGCAAAGCATCAGGGGATATGTAGTCCACAACATCTGGAGTGTCAACGGTTGACTACCTTTCGGATAGACCAATGATTCAATCTGAGTCATTGGTAATATCTGTAACTATAAACAGATTATAAAAATACCCCAGGCTCTTGTACTTGCAACAAAAAACCAGGAACTAGTAAACAGTAATGATCTATAGAGAAGCCTATGAACCCCCGTTTAACGAAACACACATAAGGCAATCACTGCGGTCCTGACCGAGATCGAGACTACATGATGGAACGCAGAACGGCAGTTGACAGTGAAATGCATTCCAAACAACAGATGAGAGACTGTATTCTTGCAGCAAGACATCACTACCAGCTTTTCCTTGTGGATGCCAGCATATCACCAGGACTGTGTTAAAAGAGTATTTTCATTCAGGGTTCCTTGATATGCATTCTCGATCTTAGCATTTTGTGAGTGTTTTTAATTCATTATTATAATACATTTCTGTGTTTACTGAGAGCACTATAGTTAAATTTTTCTTTTTAGATGCACTTTATTATCCACTCTTCCCTTAGGATCATATTTGTAGGTTGACCCTGGGAATATCCCTTTGGAAGTTTTTGGCAACTTTGTACTTAACAATGTGCAATTACACAAACATACATACCAGAATATCAAGCAATTGTGGGTTTTTATATAACTGAAGTATTTGCACACTTTTAGCATTTTAGCCTGATTGCTACAGTATCCCTATTATTGCAACAGTGTGATGAACCCACCAATCAGTGGATATATGTGTGTATGGGTTGTTTCATGAACGTTATACCCTACTATGGAAGTTAAGATAGTTCCAGAGATCTATTGTTTTTTCTTTTCTTCTGTTTGTTTATTTCGGATCAGCATATTTGATTCTTTCAAGTTTTATTTCTCTATTTCAACTCTATTGATCATTACTATTTACTAGCTAGTTTAATTCTCAGTAACACAGTCTGGGTTATTTTTATTATTGATATTAATTTTGAGGGTTTGATATGGAATCCCTTTACACCATCTTTTAGAGCAGTATATAGTATAGATATCTCTCACTCTCCAGCCTTATTTTTTTTAGAGGTTTGCTCTCTGTCGCCAAATGTTTCCATAAAAAGATTATGTACCCCCCCCAACTCTACGATTATGGCATACAACTAAAATTGTCTGGACAGATTTTGGACATTTGGAAAATAGGCATTGTAGCAGGCTCTCCTTTGGGTGCTAAAAGCAGGCCACCAACCCAGGGACTAGTTATTTGGGAGACCCTTGGGTGCAGGCCCATATTTGATAATGGACAGGAAGATATTGGCACTACGGAGCACCTACAATTCACTTAAATGTTTAGCAGTTCCATTATATTACCAGCCCCTAGATTGACTACCATTCCAATCACACTGTTAGCTCATTCCACTTTAATAAGCTCTTTGAACAATGGCAGGAGATTTTTAAAACCATGCATTTCTGCTTTCTACATTTTTGACCCAATCTCTTTGTTCTGATCGTTCTTTCTTTTCCCACTAAAATCAGTACTGTTGGGAGGCCTGCTTTTTCACTTGGTTTATGTTTTATTTCATATGAAAGGGTCTAATATTTTCAATATCTGACCCCAATTAAAATATAATGTGAAACCACAAACTGCTGTGGATTGAAGATAGAACTGAAGAAATAAGGATAAAACAGGCAAATTAGAAAATGAACTCAAAAAGGGTTATACACCAAAGCAAGCATTATACTGAATTAATATCAGAATGGCAAAATTGAGTCAAACAAAGCTGATTTGGTTACATTTTTCAACTCGGCTAACCTGACATTTAACCTGAATTTTCTAATTTGGATTGTAATGTTTTAAGGTCAGCTATTTTGAACTTAAATTTCAATTCATTTGGAAGCCAATTTGAATCTGACTTTAGTGACTAATGCTATGAGTTGGAGAATTTTCAAAATCAGCTATTTATACCTATATTTTACCATTTGGTTTTTATTTCACCACGAGTGACTGCTTAATGAAAAAAAAAAAAAAATTATCATTGCTTAAAGCTAATACATTTTAAAATGTGAATCTATACATAAAAAATCATGCCTCCCTAATTATCTAAAATCCAAATTATCCAAATAATTTAATATTTTTGAATAAACTTTTTTAAATATTCTTTTTCAAAATATTAACATATCTAAAATATATTTAAAAAATATATATAACATATAAAAATATATCATGTTTAAAAATATATCACTATATCAAAACGTATCAAAATATTACAAAATGTCATTATTTTTCATAATACTATAACATTTTAAAAGGTTTATTCAAATATATTAAAACATGTGAAAAGCTTATCCAACAATGTTAAATCTAGGCCTATACTTGCTGCCACTGTCCAATTTTTGGGCTTCTTTTTCTGTGCTGATTTGATTCACTGATGCCAACAATACTGGGGAACTGACAAAAGGGGGCTCACCTATTGTGGTCATGCCCATGGACATACCTTTCTCTGGGTGGTCCTGCCATCTTTCTGGGTGGAACTGCACATTTTGGGCATCATAAATGATGCAAGTGGCATGATTGGCAGGCCCCCCATATGGACTAAAACAATATTTATAATAAATAAAATGTGTATCCTCCTCCACAGTCCCTAATTACATAGGCACTATAGTAATAAACTACTAGTGCCTACCTAAACCACTAGCCCTGATGAAAATTGTTAAAATCATAATGAACATGTGAGAAATTAAAGTGCTACCAAAAAACGGTGGTAAATTAAAAGAAAGAAAAGCCTGACGTGTGTTTCAGAGTATAAACACGACATCATCAGGGGCAAAAAAAATAAAAAATGAGATGGCAAACTGACCAATCAAATACAACGCTCTGAGTTGTGAGTTATGTGGGTATATATAATATATACACGTGGATTATCACATATTATGTTTTTTGTATGAGTGAGACACTACAAAATTGGCTTCCCATGGCCTTGCAATTGCTAAGGGTAGCCATGCATTGCAGATATTACATTTAGAAGTGAATTAAGCAACTTTTGGTGCACCACCTTCACGGAACCCTAACTCCAGTCAATCTCAGGAAGTCAATAGGCTGAGGATTACGTGAGTCAGAGTCTATAGCTCCTAAAGTACTGAGGAGTCAATAATTTTCCTGTCCCCAGCTACAACCCACACTGAATCGGATGGTTTTCAACTCATTTTAATTAGACAATGATTATGTGAAGCTAATAATTGCCTGTAAAACCATTCATTTAAAAATAATTATAATCTTTAAAGGAGGATCGTGATTCAAGTCATTATTTTTAAATATCCGAGTTATATTACTGAAAGTTTTAGAAATTTTTATAAAATAACTTAAATAATAATAGTTTTCAACCTCACACAAACCAAAATAATTAAGTGTAAATTATAATGAAATGCAAATTCAAGGGCATTATCTTTCATACAGCGGTTCCAATTATTTTTTTTTACTATAATGTTTTCACTAGACAGAATGATTGCGAATATTTGCAAAATATCTTGAGCATATTCACGAAACAGCAAATTACAATGAAATGAAGACTGTCAGCGCTAGTTACTAAAGTCCGAATTTCCAGAAATTCAAAGTGAATTGAAAATGTAGACCAAAATAGTCTAACGGAAACTATAACTGGCTTGGAAAAAAAAAAGTACAGTTCTGCTAGTGTGGAATAATATTTTAGGTTCACTTTGAATTTCCTACAATTCACACATTGGTACATCTGGAAAAAAAATATTTTAACTTAGCTCAGGGTCATTTACTAAATTGGGAATTATTGGCAAATCTATGTGAAATCAAAGTGAATTTCAAATGTTAGACAAAAATAGCTGAACTGGAAGCATAGCTGATTAGACAATTTGTTTCATATCAGTTATTTTATTACATTTGAAATTCACATTGCATTCACTTTAAATACCAATAACAATTCTCACTTTAAAGGGACAGTATAGTCAGCAGTGTAACTACAGCTTATTGCATTTGTTCTGGTGAGTAGACTCATTCACTTCAGGCTTTTTGCAGTAAACGCTGTCATTTAAGAGGAAATGCAGTATTTACATTACAGCCTTGGGATACCTCCACTGGCCACTCCTCAGATGGCTGCAAGAGGTGCTTCCTGGGGCAGTGCTGCATAGTGAGCAGCACTGCCATTCAGTGTTTCCACCCACTGAACATTCCTCATAGAATGCATAGATTCAATGCATCTCTCCGAAGAGCTGCTGATTGGCCAGGGCTATATTTGGCTTGTGCTGGCTCTGCCCCTGATCTGCCTCCTTGACAGACTCAGCCAATCTTAGATTAGCTTTTGTTCAACACTTCTGATGGTGTCAGCCAAGCAGGCAGATCAGGGGCAGAGCCAGCAGTAGCAGACTGTAATACAAGTAATGTTTTGCTATATGTAGTGGGGTTAGGGGAGCCAGATAGTGGTGTTCACACTATACTGTCAGTAATACATGTTTGTATACCTGACTCTATAGTGTTCCTTTAATGTATAAAACTGAGCTGTCGATACAACTGGGTTTTGCCATTTCTATTTTAATTTGCTATAATTTGGACGTTTCTGCTGAATTCACAAAATTTAGGACAAACAGCAGGACGAAACACATAATCTATTTCTGCTTTATTGCCTGCTTTTCATGAAGTGCTGATAAGGTGTGGTGCTTAAATCACCTAATACAGTAGATCTGCATTGCAGTTGCATATACTGCTAAGGTCAAATCTCACCTGCATTCCCGTACTTGGACATTCCACTTGCTGTAGATGTTCCACCTCTTCTGAGAGCATCAGTACAAATGATCTCAGACCAAACCAGTTATTCACATACAAAAGCGTTGAAGATCTATGCATGTCTGTGAGAACCATCATCTGTATTGATGCTGCTAGAAAAGGTGGAGCATCTCCTGCGACGAGTGGAGAGTGTCCCAGCGCTGGATTGAAGGTGAGTTTAAAGGTATTTTGTTTTGCTTGTTTTTTTGTTTGTTTTTTAACTATAATGACCTGAGATTAAAGTAGTAAAGGGACACAACTAACTTAAACAACATAGTCTCTTTATTGCGAAGGTTGGAGAGTTCATTCGATTTTAAGGTGTGTAGATATACTATTTTCATCTAGCTCAGAAGCATGACAATCTATGAAACGTCAATGCAGAAAAACTTCTTAGTTATTGAGATTGGTTGGAAAATATTGATTTGTTTGCAGTATGGAAAATCTGTTTTCAAGGAATACATTACACAAATATATAGAGATTTTTTAAAATGCAATTCTATGGTGAGCTCTTCGTTAAGAGGAATGAACAAAGAACAAGTAGTCATCTTTAGTAACAGAATGAGTTTTTTTTTAATGAAAGGAACACTCCAATCACCATCACCACTTCAGTCTGCAGTAGTGGCTATTGTACCGGAAGTGCCCTGGCACTGTCCCAGTGTGATGTGTGAAACCATTTTAGAACAGTTTGGCAACTTACCTGGATCCTTTGGGTGCTCTCTCCATATACAGTTTACTCCTGCAGGAGTAGCAGTAAGTGCCTCTGCAGCCTATGCCAGCCATTACAGGACTGCACTCAATCTCCTGCATGGAGAATCTGGAAGATGGGACGGAGAATTCTGAAACGGCGCCATGGCACTCATTCCACAATATCCACTACAGTATGTTGTAGTGGTTATGGTATATCAACTTTCCTTTAAGAACAATGAAGGTATGTCATTCATTGTGTGAAAATGTTGTTCTATTAAAATATAAAATATGTATTTGAAGCTCCAGTAAAGCCTGGACTTTCTTTTTAGGCAGCTATGGGCAAATCCCTCAAACTCCTGATCTCTAATGCAGCCTGTGTTCTAAACAGTTAGATACGCTATCTTTGGTAAGAGAAATAATGATGTAGTTGCTCTTATGATTAAAATAGGAACCGCAAAGAAAAGGCAGGACATGGCAACACTAATTCAGTGCTAAACCATTCAAATACAGTTTGAAACTACAAGGCAGCGGACTTCGCGCACCATAATCACTTACTAAGATTATTATGTTGTCCAGAGTCCTCCTTGGGTAACTTTAATATTTTTTTCAGTGTAAATTATAAATTTCATGTCTAATACTTTGGAGAACTCAAACTATGAGGAAAAATATAAACTTTCTTTTTTTTTCTCCTTATTTGTTAATTTCTTGTGGTCATGTAATATAAGCACTGATTTCAAAAACCTCATTGACATAAAAGCAAAAAAACGCTTCTATATATTTTAATCACTCCCTTTTATGGATTAATACATTGGCCAAACCATTGCTTTGAGTAGATGGCAATAGCATTAAGCAGGCAAGAAAAAAACAATTGATCTGGAACTGCAGCATGCTCTAAAGCTGATTTTAGTGGATCTAAGGGACATTTTACTGAAACACAAGCTCCTGATTGTCTTTGAGTCATTTAAAAGCTGCTGTTTGATATTTTATTCAATTACTGTATGCCTTATTTTAAAGTATTTAGAATGTTATTCATCCCCGAATGAAATGAACTAACTTGTTTTTACTGCCCAACTTATATTACGTAATAAAAAAAAGAGAGAAAAAAAAAAAAACAACAAATAATTGTCTTGTTTGCTTTGATATTAAATCTTTTTTTTCCGTTGGTAAACGTGTCCTTCCTACAACAAATGGCATCTGGAATGTGATGAAAAAAGTGTCTTATCAGTTGCTTTTAATCTATGCTTGTAACAGAGGATAAAACACAAGCCTTATCGGTTATTTTGTTACCTAATATCTTTCTGCTCAAGCAATAGCAACAAAAGAAGAGCGTCAATGCGGTATTCCAGTGAATAGTACGCCTAAATAGAGCAGAGAAGAAAAGGATACAGTTGGCAGATAATGGATGGTGCTTTATTTGAGTATAAAAGAAATAGAGTGGTGGGGGGTGGGGGAGCAATTCAAATTTAAACATAAGCAGGTGATGTTGTTCAAGTTCAGATGTCAAGCTAGTTTACGGTGGAGGGATAGACAATATCAAGATGAAGAGTCAATCAGGCTCGGTTTTTGGACGGGCTGTGGGAAGCATGAAAAAATATTGTCATGTATAACAGTATATAGTAAAGATGTAAAACATATAAAAAAAAAGGAGAAATGTCCTATCTGTTGAAACAAACAGAGAACGGGGGAGTTATCTCCAGAAAACTGGTAAAAGAGTCAACTTAAAAACTCTTATGATGAAAATTGTAGTGGATGTACAAGGATAAACCTTGTACATTTATTACAATGTAAAACATATAGCTGCAATAATCCTATCCATCCAATTTAGCTCATTTGTAAAATAATTTTCCTAATCTGCAGAGAGCAATTGTGAGAGCCACCAAGAACCACTTATATTACTAACTGTAGGCCTAACGGTCCCAAGTAGTATTCACATAACATTATACTGCAGACACCCTCTGCAAACCCTTTGAAATCAAGTCCACCACTAAGTGCCCCCTGTTGAAAGCCAGCAATGTGGCTCCATGCAGAAGAGGTCAGGATAAAGACTGGAGAAGAAGTCAACAATGGGAGTCTTGTGCAATGGGCTTTGCTCAGTTATGAGCCAGAAAAGAGTGTGGATAAAAAAACGAGAACAATTGTAAAGTGCAAACTTACAGTACAAGAGCAAACACCTGGGTGGAATCCCCAAACCCACAACAAAGCAATATAAAATCATACATACATAAGGTGGAGCAAGTAAAACTGTAGTTGTAGCAATAAATCTAGAACAGTACACAATAAATAGGAAGCTAGTGTAGTATTGCAAGAACAGTAATTATATACAAGGATAATTGTAGCAGTAGCACTCACATGTGTAGAGCCAAAAACATATGGCTTAGATGGTAACTACGATGGAATTATCAGTAGGATATCCCCAGTCCTTTTTTTCTCCTTGGTATTATACAGCTACAATGAAAGGAGAAAGCACATAGCGTGATATAGTATAGATTACAGGTATGCTGCACAAGTAATGCTCTCATGTAGTTCCAGATAATGAAATGCCCATCAATAATGGATATGAAGAAACCTTGGGTCTTGATCAAGGATAAATCTTTGTTATTAACTAATAAATATTCAAAATAAAAACAAAATAAGAAATATAAAATAGTCCAAAGAAAATTGGTTTGTCACAGTGTCCAAAACGAGTTTCAACCCAAAGTCAGGACTTGCTTAGTTGGTGTAAGCCTCAACATTCTTCTTCTTTCCTTTTAAAGGCCTGCTAATGGGTTCCTTCCGGTTCTTCCCTCTTGTCCCTGGAACGCACTGTGTGTTCCAACTACAGTCCACGTATCCTCCATACATCCTGAGTCCAATGTGTATAAATAAACATTTATAAATTTACTATAAATGTGGTCAGATTATATTGTTGGGCACACCTCTCAACTAAGGCAATTTCTTCAGCCTCCCCCGCTCAAACCCACCCACTAATCCAGTCCAGACCACTTGACTAATGACAGCAACAGAACATTATTATGTAAGAGCATAATTACACTGATAGGCTAGAAGAACAAAAATATCATATTTACTTGCTTTTTTCAGCCTGCAGAGTGAGGCCACTATCTTATTCACAGCTAAAATATTTGAATGAGATAGTTGTCTCAAAGTGATGCATGCCCCTTTAATATAGGTCTATAATTTATCTGTGAATCTAACTGCCCAGTCAATCACTATAACTTTCAGTCCAAGATGGTGGTATTTCTCCATGTTGGCTAGCCTTTGCTCTTCATCTGCATCAATGAGCCTTGGGCACCATTGACCCTGACATCAGTTCACCAATTGTCCTTAATTGCACCACTTTTGGTATGTACTAACCACTGCATACTAGGAACACCCCATGACTTGCCATTTTGGAGATGCTCTGACCCAGTCGTCTAGCCATCACTATTGGGCCCTTTTCAAAGTCACTCAGATCTTTTGGCAATGACATCGGCAGGACCTGTCATTCTCTCCACGCTAACATTTTTGTATTTCTTCTGTGTATGCTCTGTTTTAAATTGAGGTGAGCTTTCTGTTTTTAAAAAAGTGCAATGTGCAATAAGAAATTATCACAATCTAGTTCAACAGCCAAGATCCTTCACTTTATTCTATGATCTTAAATGTATCACTTAACATCCGTTGCTGACTGATAGTGAGTAATTTTCTCCGTCAGGAAGTTCCCCCTGCAATGGTCTTTCGTATCAATTTGCAACTCTCTCTATTTCTCATCACATTCCCAAACCAGCTGGTGAGGAGCCCCAATGAACGAGACAAGACAATGTAAGGTTCACAGTGACTTCTAACATTTAATAGGCTGTGTAACAAGTTACATTCAAGAGGAAACAGGTTGGTCGTATAAACATTATCCAATAATAACATAATTCATCAATCTTATCTCAACATATCTTACACACCTCACTATATTCCACACACACACCCTTCATAACCTACACAAATACACACTACATTCCTTTTCCACATCTCACTATATTCCATACACCCACTACATAACCTACACAAAAACACAGTACATCCTAATCCCACCTCACACTAATTTCCTTACACACACTGCATAACCCACACACTACATAGCTATTCATTAAAGCTCTTTTTAAAGGGGCACTCTAGGCACCACAGCCACTACCGCTTAATGTAGTGGTTCTGGAGCAAATAGATTGACCCCGTAGGCTCAGCAGTTTAAGCACTGCCGTTTCTGTAACCAAGCATGTCAATGGATATAAATGGTCTCATGAGGTTGCCTCAGTAAATGATAGCTTTATTTTTGATAAAGTAAGCTACAATTCTCATTTGGAACTGATTCTGTTTAAGTTCACTACCTACTTGCATTTGTTAATTGCGTTTAAGTATTGTTAGGTCTTTCTTCTAAGTTACTATCAATAAAGACATTATTTAAATACGGCTTTGATTAAAAAAAAAATTGTATCAGGACAAGTAGGTTGTCACAGAGAACAAGTAGATTGGGCAAACACTTTAGTCCCTGGACAAGTAGTTTTTTTTTTATTTCAACACACCTGCAATGTCTTCAAATCCTAAGGGCCTAACGCATTATGTGCAGTGCATGCGTATTAGGTTCTCCCTCAGCGCTGACATCGGAGGAGGCAGAGACAGAGCCATAAGGTGACTGAAACAAAAGGTTATCTAACCAATTGAGTACTGTCACAGTGGGGGGAGCGCAAAGGAGGAAGGGCAGAGGAACACTCTTAGTGTAAGGAATTGTATTCCTAACACTATAGTGTTCATTTAACTGTTTAATTTGGTTATCACATCAGCTCTGCTGTTTTACAATTTTGAAACACAGCCTTGTGTAATGTCAAAATGAAGGTCACACTCTCCAAGAATCTCCCACCTCTTTATGCATGCTAATACGTGAATTAATATATACCAGATGGGACATAAAGACAATTTAATGATTCCGGAGTTTGTTAATGTATTACAAGGAATTAATCTGGTTTACATATACAACGCTGCCTGTCAGTCTTTTAAAGTAGGACCCTGGGAAGCATTACAATAAAATTCATGTCTGGCATTTAGATTTGATTTTAACGTAGCCAATTAGAAAATAATTAATAAGCATAGGTTGTATTAAAACAATTAAATCACTGGCCTACAGAGGTCGTGTGATGATGACATCACATCAATTCTCGTGAGTCACTAGAGTAGATGTGGTGGGAATGTCAAAAAGACCTGCATAGTTCCTTTTCCCATTGCCATAAATAAAGAGAACACTCTTCACACAGTAATAGAGGAAAGAAATGTCTTTAACCGAGACTGTGCAAGTACGAAGAAACACATATTGATTTGCTAAAGCCTATTAGGTTTTTTTTTGGCTTTCAGTAAAACTATCCCAAAAATGCTCTTTACTAACTTTCATAACGTAGTAAAGGGTTCAGGTTAGGGTACGAGCACAACGTAGGAAATAGAAATCGACACACCATTTGGTATTCACTAAATGGCTTTGCAGGTTCAAGAGCTTAAAAAATATTTTAATAGCATAAATTCTATACTTAGTGAAACAAGGCACAATGTCTCACTAGGTGAACTACTCCAGTAACATTAGTCTTTTCAATAACAGAGCTGAAAGCAGTCCTCTTGCATTGAAAGTAAACGTCAAGGAAGTTATGCATACTGAGCCTGAAAGTTATATGTTGAACATGTAATATGAGAGAGCCCAACAACTGTCTCTCCATTAATACAATTAAATAAATCGTAAAATATGCAAAAATTAAAAAGCTCAGCTCTCCTGGATCATTTAATAGAAGCATGATAATACATCTCCTAGGAGACTGAAAAGGCCATTTAATGGGACAATATTATATTAGGCCAAGAAGACCTGAGCATCCCCTTGTCTCTTGTCCTAGCCATAACAATGCAGGACACAGTAGACTGTGCATATCCTGGGCCCTCAACAAGGCCATAATAATATGCGGACAAGGAGTCCCCCACATCACAGTAGAGAACGAAGAGAGACCACACGCTAAGTTTGGCTTTTCCTCAGTTACCAATTTTGAAATGGGGAGACACTATCAGTTTTCACTCTCTTATGACATGCTAAGGTCTCATAGAATTGTACAGTCCCGTGCCCATTTTTGTTTTGCCAGCATGTTTAGAACTGAAACTTTTAACCAAGATGAAGCCAAAAAAAGAAAACTTTTTGGGGCTTTTGTCTCAAATGAGCGAAAATTAATGTTCAAGAGCATTTTTGTTTTGTGCATAGATAAATATAACCTTAGTTAGTTCTAATAAATATGTAAATGGCTTTAAATAATATCTTGCCAAAAACAAAGCAGGGGAAAATCAGTACCATTTACTACTGATTGGACATCCCATGAAAGCATACAAAAATATGATCTTCTCTCTTTCTTATGTGAACTTTACATGGGTTCTATAGCCTGGGATCTATGCTATGTAATACATTGTATAGATAATGCATTACAAATATTCAAAACAATCCACCTGAAATCTTAGCATGCTTTTTTTTTCTTCTTTTTCTTCTCAAGATCTGCCCTGCTTGTGTTCTCGAAGGAGGAGACAGGCCTATGATTGAATGAGTGATCAGAGGTTAGAGCAGACCAGTGACTATGGTAAATTTGACAGGCTAAAGTATTTCTTTAGAGAGTCTTGTACCTCTTCTTTGGTGCTCCTCTGTCATGGTGACCAGTGGCAAGTTCGCCATACAGCACAACCTAGGTGATGATCTTCCGTCCTGGAGACATGCCCTGACTAGCACAATTGCAACTTTACAAGTACAGCCACAATGTTCGAGAACTTCGATGTTGGTGATGAAGTCGTTCCAATGGATGTTAAGGATTGTGCAGAGGTAGTGCTGGTGAAATTGCTCAAGAAGTTGCAGGTGGTGGAGATAGGTAACCCAGAGCCATACAGGAGAGTGATCAATATGACAGCTCTGTACACACTGATCTTTGTGCCTCACTTCAGTTGCTTGTTTTTCCAGACTCTCTTACATGGACTGCCAAAACCTCTGTTTGAGTTTGCCAGCCTGCTATCTATCTCTTTATTGATCTTGGAGTCTAAGATGATGCACCCAAGGTAGCTGAACTGATGGACTGTCTTCAGCTCTGATTTACCAATGGTGATGCAGGGGTGATGGTAATCTTCTTGAGGTGCAGGCTGGTGGTGGACTTCTGTCTTCTTAAGGCTGCTTCTAATCCAAAGATCTCAGCAGCCTCTGTGAAGCAAGATGTAATTTGCTGCATGACTGTCATCATGTCGGATAAAATGGCAGCATCGTCAGCAAAAGGCAGCTCTCTGATAAGTTGTTCCACCACCTTGGTGTGGGCCCTTAGTCACCTCAGGTTAAATAGGCAGCCATCAATGCTGAAACAGATGTAGACACCGTCCTATTCATCAAGTTCTACAGTGGCCCTTTGAATCATCAAGCTGAAGAGGGATTGTGAAGACAGTTGGTAGAAGAATTGTTTTACACTTTTGCCTAGGGAAGGGTTTTGAGAGGTTGTTGTTGTCTGATTTGGCCTTGTTGATCTTTGTGTATCTGAATCGATCATATTGAGGACCTTAGAGGGACATGCCAGGCATTCCAAGATGTGCCACATATTTCTTCTGCTCACAGTGTTGAAAGCTTTGGTGAGGTTAACGAACGTCAAGTACAATCCCTTGTTCTGTTCCCGACAATTATCTTTGAGTTGTCTAAGAACATATACTATGTCAGTGGTGCTCCTTCTATCTCTGAAGCCACATTGGCACTCTGGAAAAAGTTATTCTGCAATGGTAGGTACCACTCTGTTTACAGGGGTACCCTTGCAAGGATTTTTCCTGTGACAGAGAGCAGTGTTATCACCCAATAGTTGGGTCAGACTTTTCTCCCTTGTTCTTATACAGGGTGATTATTATTGTGCCACGGAGGTCCTGTGGTAGTTTGCCTTGTTCCCAGCAGCAAACAAAGAAATCATGAAGTTTAGTGTGCAATGCAATGCCACTTTTCAGCTGCTTAATAGCCTTCAAGAGTGGAAATCATGTCCAACTCTGTCTTTTTGGCTGTTGTGGAATGCAATGTAGTGCAGAAACTTGGACCATGTGGTTGGTGTTGAAGAGAGACTGGAAATGTTCCAACCACCGATTCAGGAAGGATGCCTTCTCTGTGAGGAATGTTTGTCCGTTTGCACTGCGCATAGATCTCTGTACCTGGTGTGAAGGGCTCTACACTTCCTTCAGAGCTTCATAAAACCCACTTTTCTCTCTGCATTTTCTTTTTCTCTTTTCTCTCTGAGTTCTCTCTGCAAGGTTTGAAGTGGAGACATAGCTTGCATCTAACAAGGCAGTTGTCCGTATGATACACTGCGCATGCATTACTCGAGTGAGTAGGAGTTCTCAAATGTCTCTTTATAATCTATAAGGTGCCAATGTTTGGACCAAGGGTGCATCCAAGTTGTCTTCAGACTATTTTTTTGATGGAATATGTAGTTGGTGATGACAAATTTCTGCTCTGCAGAAAACGCTAACAGAAGGAGCCCATTATCATTGCAGTTTCCAACACCATGTTTGCCAAGTACTCATTTACAGGCTTCTTAATCCATGCTTACACTGACATTGAAGTCACCAAGGATGATAATGTTGTTGTCCGCAGGGACGTTCTGCACAAGGTTGCGTAGTTCGTAGTTCTGTGTAGACCTTGTCCTGTTCAGCAGAACCTGCTTACAGAGTTAGAACGTACATGCTAAACAGTGCAAAATGCTGTTTGTATTGAATTTGGAGGTGCATAGAGATGATGCGATCTGAGTGACCCATTGGCAGATGAAATTCTTGATCATAAAGCCAACACCACTAGGGGTGACTTTCAGTCTCTTGCTTTCCTAACCAGTACAAGGTGTATCCAGTGCCAAAGTTCTTGAAGGCTGCCTACCTTAGGGAGGCAGACTTCCCTGAGAGTAATGATGTCGTCATTGAGCCTTGAGAATTCTTGGGCAACTAAAACGTAGCGTTGTTCAGGATGACTGATGTCTGCTGTTCTGATATGCAAATGTTAGTCCTAGCACAACTCGTGAGGCAGGTGTGTACCTTTTACTCATTTTGTTTTTCAATCGCATTTGAAGATGCCATTGACTGCGGTTAGTCAACTTGGGGGAAATGGAGATGAGCTTTGGTTAGACCATCTTTTCTAGGACCTTCTCTGAGTGGAGCAAGCTGTGTTATCCCTATATAAGGATACTTGGTCATTCATGGTGCTACTGAATAATGTCGTCATCTCTGGGGTCCACATCGGGTGACCTGTACACAGTGATCAGCTACATGCAGGATCGGCACTGGGGCTTCCAGTGTTATCTTCCACCTGCCAGTATGCCCCTTTCCCATCGGTGAAAGACGTGATGATAATATTGACCTAAGACATGGGCATGCCCTTCGAGCCTGTGCAATGGAGTTTTTAGGTGGAGGCAGTGTGCACAATACTGGCCCCACCCTTAGGACCTGTCTGACTTGGGTGGCCATTCTGACAATGATGCTACCACAGAAACACTCAAGCCCCTCCACCTCAGCAACGCCATGGAGAGGTCCTCTGAAGTAATAAGAGATAAACAGATACAACTTTTAAAAGTTGCTTCTCTTAGTGTTAATCCCTGTACATTGCATTGTCAACCTTCACCTATGACCAGTCTAGGTGGTAGCTTGGACAATCAGGAGCCTCTAATTTTAGCCTATAGAATATGAATACATTGTTTGACAAGTTTAACCCAGGATTAACATGTAGGGTTAGGGACCGACTAGCAGATTTAAAAGCTCTCTGTGTACAGGTTTCTGAGACATGTAGTTCAGTTATCAGCGTTCTACATGAATGCTGTTTCCTTGGCAACAATTCCCAAAAAGTGTGCTTTTTGATGGCATATGCAACTTATTACTGGACATTTCAGATTAAGGAAGAAGACAACTTCTTTTTTTTTTAAACTATACAAAATTTGCCGTGCAAAAAAGAGATCTTATTATGTAGACCACAAGCTACAAAATGCACAAAGGTTGTGTCAGTGCCTGAAGTGCCCCTCTAATTGCACGCAAATATGAAAGAATATATATATTTAGAAGCAAAAACCTAAGAGGTTATGGTGGGGGAAAATTGTTATCGAAAACCCCTTCCACCTAAAGTCTGTGGATAGTTAATACAATGTTAAACATAAACCTGCACACCAGTCAAGCCATAAGACTTGCTTTTTCCACAGAAATCACAAATCTGCAGTGATGTTACTACCGCAAAGGATTCTGGGTGGGCATATGCAAATTAGTTTAACAAAGAATCGCATTTTTGCCTCATTCCATTTTAAACATGGATTCCTTGGAGTCTGTGTTTGCTGTATAGCTTTAAAACACAACAGCTTTGAAACACAACTCAGGAAAAGATGCAAAGCCAGTGAACCACTCATGGACAGCTGTTTCAGTGTTAATGCAAATCATCAGCATGAGGTTGGCTACTGGTTTGCTATTAAGGCTTGGTAGTGAGATATATATATACAAGAAACTAAAATAAACACGAAAAGCCACTTAGAAATGCTGCTTTACTAAAAATATTTACATTGCTAACTTAGTTTGAAAGATTATTGCAAAAAGACGGTTTTCCCAGTCTGTGCTACAAAATAATAGAGCTAGTAACTAGAGATAGTCAGGCAGTCAGTTAATCAGGAAGGCACGCAGGCTATGAATGTATATTGGTGCTGGCAGTGCTTGTAGCCTGTGTAAGTGATGCGTGAGTAAGATCACATGATATAACCTATGTTTTACAGAATTAATTTACACGAATTGACTGTTATTTAAAATAATTATAATTATTCACTTAAACCGTATTAGTAGTAATAAAATGCTGGCATAAACTTCCTATAAAGCATAAGCTGTACCCGTGGATAGCCATGTAATGGAAAAAGTTACTATTGGCATTAGGCTGGCAGCAGACTTCCAAGCATCATAACCAATGCATCCTGATGTAGTGGTTATGGTGCTCAGAGTGCTATTCCAAAACTGTTTGACCACTCACATGGGGACCACCAGCCTCATCCTGTGCTCATTTTCTATTGGTTGAGCTCTCTCATTGCACTGCAGGGCTTAACAAAGTGCAGAACCTTCCCGATACCAAAGATGCAGCACAGAAACTTAAGTTGTCAAACCCTTCTTAAATGGTTTGATTACCTTTTCTGGGTAGGTGCTAGGGCACTCCTGACATCATATCCTCTATAGCAGACTGTAGTGGTTAAGGTTCTTAGAGAAAGGTTCCTTTAAGAAAAATAAAATACTGTATAGGGATATGTACCTTCAACTCCTACAACATTTGTGGTGGTGGAGAAGCAGAACAAGTGAAGGCCTCCTGAACATTAATAGCTAGCTGAGACCCATTGTAATCACTTGATTGGCTGAGGATGCTGAACTAAGCCACCCAAGCAGTCTCAGACAGTCAATGCTGTCCAGGTAGAATACAATTTACATTGATAATGCAACAGTGTTAATTGTGCATTATTAAGCTGTCTGAGATGGCGTCAGGTGCTAGTTGTTGAGTTTTTCTTTCAAACAGTTTGTATTAAACCAGAAGATGGCATCAGGGTACTACAGGCAACATCATCATTACAGCAAGCCAGAGTGGTAATGTTAAAGCCTGTAACATTTCTTTTTTTTGACACTCTTGGAAATCATGGGAGACAAGCAGACTTGACACTGCTGACTCCTTGCACCAAACCACCTCATTACCCTTCCTTCTCAATAACCACGCTATACACATTTAAAGTGGATACGAGAAACAGCCACAGCTTTATTAACAATCAGTCGGCAAACAAAATACTGTCAGCTGCTGGGTTTCCCCAACAGACAGAAGTGAACATAAGTTCCAGGGTGATTTCTTTTCCAGCCTGGTGCCCATCATTCATATGTTTTATCCAGCTTTTTCTAGAAGGTGCACATGGGAGTAATCCTGGGGCTTCTCCTGCTTAATAGTTGGCATGGAATAATACTGCACCATATAATTACCTACTCCTTTATCACAGTCTAAAGCTTGGTCTAAAGCATCTAAAGGGGCTGCCTTGCAATTATCACACAGTTCTTAAACTGCATTTATTATTATTATTAGAAACGTACAGGATACTGCACTCACCGAATAACCCAGGTGCTCCCTGCCTTCCAAGATATGCAGAATAAATAATGGTTCATGCACTCCGGGATAACAGAAATAGCAGCTTTATTGGGGCAAAAGAAGCAACGTTTTGACACTACCAGGTCTTTATTATTATTCTTATTATTATAGCCCTGTGCAATATAAAAAAAAAAAACATACAATATACACACCAATAAAAAAAGGTAGATGACCCTGCCAAGGCGCATACAACTACCATTAAATCTTATTGAAGAGGAGGGATGTGGCCAGACATAATTCAAGGATAATTGCAGGCACTGAGAATAAGGAGATCATTGAGTGACATCTCAAACAGCTGGTGAATCATACTATAAAGTGGGGGGTGCCCAAAAGGTAGATCCCCAGATGTTGTAGAACTACAACTCCCAAGATGCTTTGAATGCCTTTAGAATGCTTTAGATTGGCAAAGCTGTAGTTTTAACATATATCTGGTGAGCTACCTTTTGGGCACTCCTATTATACAGCAAGAAGTACCCGAGTGCACAGAAGAGTGTGTAGTGCTCAGTAATAATAAAAGTTTGGTGGATGGAAGCACTTAGCAAGCTGCATGAATTTGGTTGAAGGATCCAGTAATATAGTAAAGAAAAAGAGTTTTTCTTATATTTTTAAATATACCGTATATACTCGAGTATAAGACAATTTTTTCAGCACATTTTTTGTGCTGAAAAACCCCCACTCGTCTTATACTCGAGTGAGTGTCTGTATTATGGCAATTTACATTGCCATAATACAGACAGGATCGCCGGCTCATTACAAGCCCAGCGGTCCTGTTGGGGGCTGGCAGGAAGCTGTAACTTACCTTCACAGCAGCTCCTGTACGGTCCCTTCTCTCTCCTCCAGTCGGCTCCCTCTGCAAGTCTCGCGAGAGCCGCGGGGTCAGCGTGGGTTACCGTGGCAACGCTCCGCGCGGCCGCGAGACTTGCAAGGGAGCTGACCGGAGGAGAGAGAAGGGAGCTGACAGGAGCTGCTGTGAAGATAGTTACAGCTTCCTGCCAGCCCCCTCCTACAGCCCATCCACTGGACCTCCAGGGAGTGAGAGCCCCCCTCCCTGGCCAGCTAACAAGCAGGGAGGGGGGACGAATAAAATATAAATAAAAATTAAAATCAAATAAAAATAATAAATGAATAATATTTAAAAAATTATAATAATATAAAAATAAAATGTAATATATATATATAAAAAATTAATATTAAAATAATAATAATTGTAAAAAACTAATACAGATGCCCACCCCCCACCAAGGCTCTGCATCAGACACACAAACACGCTCTGCATCACACACACAAACACACTGCATTCATACATACACACTGCATTATATACACACACACTGCACTAATACACACACACACTGCATTCATACACACACACTGCACTAATACACACACACTGCATTCATACACACACTACTGATGTCCCGAACGGTTCGCTGGCGAATAGTTCCTGGCGAACATAGCTTGTTCGCGTTCGCCACGGACGGCGAACATATGCGATGTTCGGTCCGCCCCCTATTCGTCATCATTGAGTAAACTTTGACCCTGTACCTCACAGTCAGCAGACACATTCCAGCCAATCAGCAGCAGACCCTCCCTCCAAGACCCTCCCACCTCCTAGACAGCATACAATTTAGATTAATTCTGAAGCTGCATTCTTTTTCTTTTTTTGTATTATTTTTTTTGTGTGTGTGTTTGTGTTTATTATACATTATCCCCATAGACAGTAACCTGTGTTTATTATACATTATCCTCCCCATAGCCAGTAACCTGTGTTTATTATACATTATCCTCCCATAGCCAGTAACCTGTGTTTATTATACATTATCCCTCCCATAGCCAGTAACCTGTGTTTATTATACATTATCCCTCCCCTAGCCAGTAACCTGTGTTTATTATACATTATCCTCCCATAGCCAGTAACCTGTGTTTATTATACATTATCCCCCCACAACCAGTAACCTGTGTTTATTATACATTATCCCCCATAGCCAGTAACCTGTGTTTATTATACATTATCCTTCCCATAGCCAGTAACCTGTGTTTATTATACATTATCCTCCCATAGCCAGTAACCTGTGTTTATTATACATTATCCCCCATAGCCAGTAACCTGTGTTTATTATACATTATCCCCCATAGCCAGTAACCTGTGTTTATTATACATTATCCTCCCATAGCCAGTAACCTGTGTTTATTATACATTATCCCTCCATAGCCAGTAACCTGTGTTTATTATACATTATCCCCCCATAGCCAGTAACCTGTGTTTATTATACATTACCCCCATAGCCAGTAACCTGTGTTTATTATACATTATCCCTCCCATAGCCAGTAACTTGTGTTTATTATACATTATCTCTCCCATAGCCAGTAACCTGTGTTTATTATACATTATCCTCCATAGCCAGTAACCTGTGTTTATGATACATTATCCTCCCATAGCCAGTAACCTGTGTTTATTATACATTATCCTCCCCATAGCCAGTAACCTGTGTTTATTATACATTATCCTCCCATAGCCAGTAACCTGTGTTTATTGTACCTTATCCCCCATAGCCAGTAACCTGTGTTTATTATACATTATCCTCCCCCCATAGCCAGTAACCTGTGTTTATTATACATTATCCGCCATAGTCATTTATCGTTGGACCTAGGCAGCATGATGTCTTAGGCCGGCTCAGAGAGTGAGTGAGTGAGTGAGTGAATAATATAATATATATGTTCAGAAACATATTAGTAATATATGTAAATCGGGTTCATGCAAAGAGGGTGAAAAGGTATTAAAGAAAAACACACTTATTGCATCAAATTTACAAAGCCAAACTTTTAAAAGCTTTCCTCATTTCTTTCTCGGGATGAGGAATATATCGGTTGTAGACTGAGGATTTCCATCTGCCCAATCTTTTAATAATTTGCACTGGAGTGTCAGTGTTGAAGGAGACCGAAGCTGCCCCTATTCTAAATGAAAGACCCGAGACATGGATACAACCCAATCTTAGGACTAGTGTTCTGATGTAGAAGATGAATTTAGCCGTAGGCAGAGGGATTCAGTGAGAGTAGTGGTGAAATGTGTGTGGCATGACTGAGTGTAGGTAAGTAAGAGTCAAGTATTTTAACTGGGCACTAGTTCTAGGTGGGATAAAGTGGTATAGCGGATGGATGAGTAGTTTGGTTCGTTTTAGAAGTTTGTAGAGAAAGTATATAGTGATCATGATTTTTAGCGATATCCAATATTTTTAAGGTGGTCTCAAACAAACATAAAATGCTATATAAAATTTGTGGGAATATCGAATAGTCATTTACAGTAAATCAGAGAGGGCTCAGAATATCGAACCATCGATCGGTAACCTGGATGAAGTAGGGGGTCTATCTGTTTTATTAAATATGCGGTAACATGCTTTTAATGGGATAGGACGTTAGGAAAGGTGTGTGATTGGGATAAGTGGTTGTGGCTGTATTTACCTTATCCTGGGACCGACTATGCTCCTAAGCTTGAGCCGCGTGTGGCTGGATCACTCCTGCCTCCACACGAGCCGCATGCGGCTTGATCTCCTCTTCTGACTTAACCACGTGCATTGACCGCAGTGATCGGTCACGTGGCCCGCCTGGCACTAGGAGCACAGCTCGAGTCACGAGCTCGCTCTTAAAGGAGCAGTGGGGAGCCAAAAGTTGATTCAGGCTCCCATTGGCCCACGTCATTCCAGCACCACCACACATGAACGTTTTGGGGGCACAATAGCTTGCATTTAAAAAAAAAAAAAACTTTTTTGACTGTAATATAATAGCAGTCAGTTTCCTTCACACATGTGCGTTTCAGGGCCTGCCAGGGCACAGTGTCACACCAGTGCAACTTATATCTGGTGTAACAGTAGTGTACATTAAAAAAAAAAAACTAGAAATTTGACTGTGAAATAATAGCAGTCAGTTTCCTTCACACATGTGCGTTTCAGGGCCTGCCAGGGCACAGTGTCACACCAGTTCAACTAATATCTGGTTTAACAGTAGTGTACATTTAAAACAAAAAAAATACAGGGGGCTTGTTGTCACCTTTCGGGGACCCTTGGTGTTGTACGTGGCTGGGTGGAGGAAGAGACCTTCAATGACATCAGTGAGGACAAGGAACGGGACATGGCTACCTTGTGCAAATGGGGAGTTTGCGGTTGTGCAAATGGACTGTTTGCGGTTGTTTGCGGTGCGTTAAACGGGGAGTTTGGTCTGTCACTGTGAAGCGGGCGTAACCCTTACACTACCTGATCAATACAACATCATACCTGATGTTTTAAAGCACGTTATTCCAAACAATTTAGGAATGTTAGGTGATTTATGCCCTTTATGGATTAAAACCAGACTCTGCATCAACTATGTAATTTTCCAT
This sequence comes from Pelobates fuscus, assembly GCF_036172605.1. Taxonomy (NCBI): domain Eukaryota; kingdom Metazoa; phylum Chordata; class Amphibia; order Anura; family Pelobatidae; genus Pelobates; species Pelobates fuscus. The sequence continues at coordinate 135,964,263 of NC_086324.1, read as the reverse complement.
GGGAGTTTTGCCATGGATCCCAGTCCGGCATGCCAGAGTCCAGGTGTTAATCCCCTTGAAACAACTTTTCCATCACTATTGTGGCCAAAAAGAGTCCCTGTGGGTTTTAAAATTCGCCTGCCTATTGAAGTCTATGGCGGTTCGCCAGGTTCGCCCGTTCGCGAACATTTGCGGAAGTTGGCGTTTGCCGTTCACGAACGGAAAATTGTATGTTCGCGACATCACTAACACACACACACACTGCATTCATACACACACACACACACACACCGCATTCATACAGACACACTGCATTATATACACACACACACACACACTGCATTCATTATATTCACACACTGTAAATAAATATTCAATTAATATCATTTTTGGGGGATATAATTTTATTTAGAAATTTACCAGTAGCTGCTGCATTTCCCACCCTAGTCTTATATTCGAGTCAATAAGTTTTCCCAGTTTTTGGGGGTAAAATTAGGGGTCTCGACTTATATTCGGGTCGACTTATACTCAAGTATATACGGTACTTAATTGAAAATATATATATTCCCACCATTCTTTAATGAAAGGATTATTATATTAAAAAATAGTTTTGAGCGGAAAGTAGTCTGTTCTAGAGGGCATTTCCATATATTCTCTTGTTTCTATGCACAGAATTATGATTCCTTTTATACATCACTGCTCAGCTTGTTGCCACTTAAAAATATTTAATGACAAAGAAAATTATATTTGCAGATACTTTTTGTTCCACACTTCACTTACTGTTATACATGACATTGTGAGGAAGTGAGGATTTGCAAATGAACATAATGTTTACTGAAGACTGTTGAAAAAGCATCTTGGATATAAAATGTTTATCTTTTGTCAAGATAAGAACAATTTTGCATATACTTTGTAAATGTTAAAATGCAGCGATAAGAGGATACTCAGAATTATCTGTATATCTGTCTTGTTTTGCTTCAAAATGTGATCTAATCTTCATCTCACCTGAGTAAAAGATAAGAGTCTGATTAAACCAATAACAATTTTTTTCATGCCTTCTTTGATTAACTTCATTAAACATGCATCGTTTTAATGGGAAAAGGATATGTAATCTTGATCTTGAGAAAGACCTGCATAGGTCGAAACATTGATCCTCATCTTTTTTGCCCAATAAACTAGTTATATATTTTTCAAGTCCAGGAGTGCACCTTTATTGATTACTATATATATATATATACACCGCGGGTTTGCACCCTGGCATAGTCTATTTTTTGCCATCAAAATAGGTAGAGTGCCAAACTTGCTATTGGAATAAATATATATATATATATATATATATATATATATATATATATATATATATATATATATATATATATATATATATATATATATATATATATATATATATATTATTATTATTATACATATATAATTTATATTATCCATTCAAAGTAAGAGATAGCTACCATTAGTGGATGCAAATATACATGTTCATAGGTCCACAAACCGGAACAATATGTGCTCATTATTAAAGCTTTGCCTTCCACCCTCCAGCTCAGTGTAAAGTAACAACTTGGTTTGTTTGTTTGTTTGTTTCCTGTGGATTTTTACTTAATTTCTTTTGTTGTTGTTTAGTTTTGGTTACTATGGCAGTGAACAGGAACGCATGCATGATGATGTCATCGAATGGGGACAGAGTCAGGCGCTTGGACGGACTGGGTCGCTCCCTGGATGGGTTCTTGCGCCAGATTGTCACGTCCTGCTCTGTTCTGTGGAGATGTCTGGCAATGGCTTCTGGTATCCAGTACTCTTGTTACAATTATTGTTTAGTTTTTCTTGTTTTTTTTGGTTTTCTATTATATGTCTGGTTTTCTTTATGCTGGGATTTCTGGGTTCATTCCTGGATTTCCCAGTCTCTTGGATTAATTTAAATGTTTGTTTTATGTTGCCACACCCGTTTGTTTTCCATCATTCCTTTTTGTTTCAGTGTCCTGCAGGCAGCTCCTCAAGGCTTCTGCCCTTTCTTGCAGGTAAGTGCTATATATGTATTCTTTGGATGTTTTAGCATACATTAGGCAGTGTAGGACCTGCCAGATATGGGGTGCATTGGCGTTGTTGGCAGGCTTATGCAATGTATGATCATGTAGTGTGACTAAATCCCCATGATTTCCATATGTAGTCCATGTACAGTCCTGTCCAGTCATGCCCATGTTATGTTCATGTTTTCCTCATGTCTTGTGTATATGTTCTGGGTTTAGCTTACTATTCTTCTCTGGTTTTGGGTTCTATTAGTTCTGTCTTGTTTTCATATTTGGTGCTTATCTCTAGTCTTGCCTTGTTTCTAGTACTGGATACAATCTTGCTGCAGAGCCTCCCTATTAAGCTCCTGGGAGGTCTGCTTAATTTCTAAGCTCCTAGTTCCGGTTATCCGCAGAAGCTGATTCAGGGTCTTGGTATGTGGCTGCACAAACGCTGGTGCTCAACACCAGGGGGCGTGCGGTTACCCTGCACCAGACCCTGCTAATCCACCTCCACACTGTGACTCCTACTCTGAACATCAGGCATACTGGGCCCGGTCCTGCACCGCCACCTGGACACAGATGTAGTGAGTTTATGATTTATATTTTGTTATATATTGTATGTTTGATGTATGTTAAGCTTATCTTGATGCAAGTCTGCTGTGTCAGACTGAAACATCGATTACTTTTATTTTGTAAGCAAATAAAAGTTACATTTTATTTTAAAGAAGCCCTGGGAGTGCTATCTTATTATATATATATATATATGGGCTTTGGGAGCTGTTATATTGTTTCTTACCTGTAGCCCCTCATTCCAGACAATTCATGGGTGTTACAGTACTGCAACACCCACCCTTGTCTTTTGATTGACCCTGCTTGGGGACACATCTGTAAGCAGGGCAATTCTCCATAACCATGTTGATATCAGCATCCTAGCAGCAGTGCATCAATGGCTTAATTGCGGCAAATGAACATATGTTAAAAAAGCATGTTACCCATGAATAAATGACACAAGCTGACTGTAGACAAACTCTCTGACACACTAGCTCTCTAACCCACACAAGCTCACTGACACACACACACAAGTCGACTACAGACATGCTCACTGACACAAACAAGCTCACCGACACACACAAGCTCTCTGACCCATACACAAGCTCACTTCAGACAATCTCGCTAATGGACAATATGGTCAAGTTTACTGAGAAACGTACACCCAATCACTATCAGCTATCGGCTGCTTTACAAACACAAAAGCACCTGTCAATTGCAGTGGGCACTGTGTGTTCTTTGCTGATGAGTTGCGTTAGCAGTCAGGTGTAGCTCATTAGCTTTGCATCTCTTCCTGAGTTTTGTTTCAAAGCTGTTGTATAGAGCAAACAAAAATTCCAAGGAATCCATGTTTAACCCTTTAAGACCGCAGCCAAATGTACAAGTTGTGATCAAAACAAAACGTAAACAAAACTTGGCATTTGCGCTATATGTCTGTCCAACCGTAATTCACCTCTTTCATATTAAATGCACCCACACTTATTATCTCATTATATTCAGGGGAAACAGGGCTTTCATTTAACATCAAATATTTAGGTATGGAACATAATTTAATATGAAAAAAAAAAAAAATGGGAGAAAATAAGATTTTTTTTAATTGTTTTAGTTCTACGTGACATTTTAACTGCGATTGTCAAAATACTGTTTGCTTTTACTGCAATACAATACACATATTTGTATTCAGCAATGTCTCACGTGTAAAACAGTACCCCCTATGTACAGGTTTTATGGTGTTTTGGGAAGTTACAGGGTCAAATATAGCATGTTATATATTTCAGTCTTTTCACATAGAAATTCGCCAGATTGGTTACGTTGCCTTTGAGACCATATATTAGCCCAGGAATAAGAATTACCCACATGATGGGATACCATTTGCAAAAGCAGACAACCCAAGGTATTGCAAATGGAGTATGTCCAGTCTTTTTTAGTAGCCACTTTGTCACAAACACTGGCCAAAGTTAGTGTTAATATTTGAAAATGCAAAAAACTAATTTGAACGCAAATTTTGGTCAGTGTTTGTGACCAAGTGACTACTAAAAAAACAGAACATACCCTATTTGCAATACCCTGGGTTGTCCACTATTGCAAATGGTATGCCATTGTAATTTTCATTCCTGGGCTACCATACAGTCTCAAAGGCAACCTGGTGAATTTTTTGTGAAAAAACTGAAATGCAAGCCTTATATTTGACTCTGTAACTTTTGAAAACACCATAAAACCTGTACATGAGGGGTACTGTTATACTCAGGAGACTTCGCTTAACACAAATATTAGTGTTTCAAAACAGTAAAACGTATCACAACAATTATATCGTCAGTGTAAGTGCCATTTGTGTGTGGAAAATGCAAAATATGTCACTGTCATTGACGATATCGTCGTTGTAATATATTTTACTGTTTTGAAACACTAATATTTGTGTTCATCGAAGTCTTATGAGTAAAACAGTACCCCCCCATGTACAGGTTTTATGGTGTCTTGGAAAGTTACAGGGTTAAATATAGTACTAGAAAATTAAATTCCCTGAACTTTCGGCCTGGGTTGTCAGGCAGGTCCTGCAAATTGTAATTAATAAAATGACCTAATTATGTAAAATTATTACATAAATATATATATATATATATATATACATATTTTTTTTTATTTATATATAGGTGTGTGTGTATATATATATATATATATATATATATATAGTGATATATACGTATATACTTATGTATATAGATATATATATTATTTCGTTCTACATGTATTTTGATATCAATATATATATATATATATATATTAATTTTAAAATACAGTTAGAACGAAATTACGCACGTATATATATTTATTTTTTAGTTTTATTTTTTAACATATTTATATATTTATTATTTGTTATTATATATAAATATATAAATATATATATATATATATATATATATATATATATAAATATATATATTGTATATATTTAATCAATATCATGGTATGTGTATTTTGTATATATTCATATTAAAATACACGTAGACATTATATGTATATTTATCTGTATGTGTGTATACATGTATATATATATACTTAGATCATATATATAATAAATATATATATATATATATATATATATATATATATATATATATATATATATGATCTAAGTATATATAATGTTATTTTACACTGTTTTAACATTTTTAAATTTTTATTTTATTTCATTTTATGCCGTCCATGTGATCGCGGGGTCCTCGCAAGGACCTCGCGATCACATGGCCCAGGGGGGCCGAAGAGGACGGAGGGGGACTCCCAGGTAAGTCCCCCATACCACGATCGCCGGCGTGGGATCGCCGGCGACCGGGTAAGTACAAAAGATTGCAGGGCGTTCTATGCCACCCTGCGGCGTTTAGAGCCACCAAAATAGGGACGGCATAGAACGTCCTGCGGTCTTAAGGGGTTAAAATGGAATAATGAGACATAAATTTGATTCTTTGTTGAACTAATTTGCATATGCCCACCCAGAATCCCTTGCAGTAGTAACATCACTATAATTCTGAGATTTATGTGGGAAAAGCAAGTCTTATGGCTTGACTGGTGTGTAGCTTTGTGTTTAACAATGTATTGACTATGTGTATAAATATAGATTTGATACTATTTCTCCTCTTTTTTTTTTTTTGTCAATCTTTCTTTTATTGAGGCAGGAGTTATATGGGGTACAGAATAGATAAGAGGGGATGCACGGTATTTGTACATAGTGGGATCAGTTTAACACAAAAGTACATCTCCTACAAATGACAGCCTCATTTTATATTATATTAGACAAGCTTTCCAAATAGTTAGTAACACGTATAAAGTAGCATTTATGAAGGTAGCTTTGAACTATATGAAGGCTTCGACAGAGTTAAAGTAAAGGAGATAGATGGAAGACAGATGAAAAACATATGATATACACAGCTTGATAGAGCAGACTCTGAGTAGCAACAATCTCATTTTTTGCGAGAGTAAAACACGGGTATAAACATGCTGGGTATTTGTGCCAAGCTTAACAACAGGAATATAACTAGAATCATCTTAGGGAGAGCTGTCCAGGCCCAAATGTGTTATAAAATAAGAGATATCGGAATGGCATGCATATTGATAATATCGGTGGGAGTACGTTGCTCAGTTTTCTCTGAGTAATTAAATAATCAGGCTATGTGTACGGGCAGTCAATACGCTCTTATTGTGAAAGAGAAACAGGCTTAGTTATCCTAATGCGTAGGTTCAGTAGTCAAGCTAGGGTAAGGGGTGCGTAGACCCGCGTAATGATGGTGAAGACCACCGGATCGGCATGTATACCACGTGATGCCTGGTGGCTCACAGCTAAGGCTGCAAAACAAACATCAACCATGATAACACTGCGATTTGGAGTATGGCTCACGGCATTAGTAGTTATGGTGTGACTTATCTTTAAATACTCTACACAATTTAAAATACCGTGTACGTTCAATGCTGCCTGGTTATTGCATAGTACATCCTACATATGGTGCCTTACATGTATGCATACAATTCTAAGGGCACAGTTGTATGGCCTATAATGAGATTATTCAGTTTTCAGCATAAGTAGCATCTCTATGCATGGATTAATAGGCACAGTCCTCGCTATGAAGGTTGGTAGTGACGGTGAGTGGCAAGGGCCTATCTCATGTCACAGTCCTGGCACCCAGGTTATCCCATGCCCGCTAGGGGTACCACACATTCCCACCTCGAGCAGTCACACTTAGGTTGCGGGGGAAAGTCCTCTGTAGCCCCAAGATGAGCGGGAAGATTTCCTAGTGCTCGTGCTGGGTGAGGATAACGTCCTGCTGCTCCCGTTTGCCTGTTCAGGCCCCCCGGACGCTTGGCCCGCTGTGCTGCGATTTCCTTCCTGGGTCTAGGTCTTATGAATGCCTTTTGTCTTCGGCCCGAGGCTTTGGCGGGGGCCCGCACCACATATCCATTGGCCCCATCAACAGGGCCGTGGGCCCAGGGTTCCACCGGGTCCCGGCTATCTCCCTGGGTATATGGGTGGTGGTGGAGAGCAACCTCCTGATGAGCTCCCAGCTCGGAAGAAGAATGAGGCAGTTTACAATGTATGTGGAAGGTTCGCGGCGCCCTGAGGCTGCGCTCCGGCGGTCTTCTCCCCCCTGTGCATGTGCGCACAGGTCGAGGACATTTGCTGCCGCGGCGCCATCTTGGGGCACTGTGTGCTTGAGTGGCAATCCGCCTGCGGCTAGGTTGCTTGGGCTTCTCAGTAGCCATGTGTGCGCTTGGAGTGGGCTGCCATGCCCGATGCTCCAGCTTTGCCCAGAAGGCTGCAAAGATTGCGTCGAGCCTGGCTGTGTAATCCAGCTCTGTCGTGTGGGATTCTGTCGTCTCCTCTGGTGCGTTTGCCGCCGCCATGTTAAGTAGGCCACATGCTCGGCTGTCCCGGTGCTGCGGGTCGCCGGGCTGTGTGAACAGCCTGCGGTCGTCTCTTCTGTCGCTTGATGTGGACCGAGATAACCCCCATCGGTCCATAGGGGGGGGGTTGGAGGTGAGGTCCGAGTCCAGGTCAGACAGCGTGGGGAGCGGCCGCCTCCCCACTGCTCGATCTCCGGTAGGCCTCATGTTGTTTTGTCGGGTCCCGGGGTAGTACATGCTTGGTTAAGGTATCTGTCGGTTCCCCCGGGCGTCCCCGTCTCGATGGCTTATCTCCGGTGTGCGGTTGTGCCGTGTTTGTCGTGGGATTACCCCGATAATTGCCAGATTAAGCGGGAGCCGAGGCTCTGCACGACCGCTCAGCTCGGATGCTAGGCTCCGCCCCCCTTCTCCTCTTTTTTTAATAGTCATTTGTCTCCCACTTGATCTGTGCACCAAATGGCAGTAACATTTTTTTACTTGTGTATTGCGAAATATATACACAATATTCATATTATTTGGCAGTACACTAATAGGCACATTTGGTTTGTCTGACTCGTTTTCTGAATCAGTATTTTGTTACCGAAATTCAGCCAAGCCAGACTGACATATGGCCAAAATGTAGCCATCCGCAAAAAAATCTATATTTTCAGAGAAATAGAGTTTGACCAAACTAAATTTACTGTGTACAACTCTAGAAATTATATTTGTAGAATTGTGGTGTCAACAGCTCTAGAGAAACATGCTGAGCTTATAGTGTACTTTTGATGTTTTTATTTTGAGTAAAGGTGATTTTCTATGGCATATCATATACACAAACAAAAAACAGATTCTGTTGAATAAACTTGTATTTGACATACTTGTATTTGTCCCTCCAGATGTTTTAGACTACATATCCCATGATGCCTTGCCAGCATTATGGCTGTAAGAGAATTATGGGAAATGTAGTCCAAAACATCTGGGTGGCCGAAGGTTCCCCACCCCTGGCTTAAAAGAACACTATAGGGTCGGAACACACACATGTATGTGTTAAAACCTCCAACTAGATCCCTCTAATCCCCTAAATATGGTAAATTCGTACCTTTACTCCAGTCTGCTGCTGCTGGCTCTGCCCCTGATCTGCTTTCCTGGCTGACATCATCAGAAGTGGTGATCTGAGCCAATCACAATGCTTTCCCTTAGGATTTACTGAACTTGTGAATGAGGCAGATCAGGGACGGAGCCAGCAAAAGCCAAACACAGCCCTGTCTCAATCAGCATCTCTTTATAGAGATGCATTGAATCAATGCATCTATGAGAAAAGTTCAGTCTCTCCATGCAGAGGGTGGATACACTGAATGGCAGTCACACTGTGCAGCACTGACCCAGGATGCCATTCTAACAGCCATCTGAGGAGTGGCCAGTGAAGGTGTGCCTAGGCTGTAATGTAAACACTGCATTTTCTTTGAGAAAACAGCATTTACTGAAAAAAACCTGAAAAAAACTTCACAGCAGGATGGTATTTGAACTCACCTATTGGAGAGTTAGAACTAGCTGTGGAGCGCCTATTGGGAGAAAAAGCTTTGAAACTAAGAAGGAGAGGAGGGTGAACAAATAAGTAACCTTTCAACCTATTAAATACTGAGAGAAACAAAAATAAATGAAAGTACACGCTACTCTCTAAGCATATACCACAGATTGATACTCTATAGCAGTGATGGCGAACCCCTCTCTGTGGGCACGCGGCCATAGGTCGCCGGGGGCCGCTGGCTGTCTGCAGCAATGCAGAGTAGGCACCTGCCTACCCAAAACTGCAGGCGCCTACTCTGATTTCTGTCGGGAGGCAACGCTCCACACAGCATCGCATGGGAAGACAGGAGAGCTGCTTTGCAGACATATACTTACCATCACCGGACAACCAGGGATGGCTGTGTCCTCCCCTCCTTCACCAAAGGTAAGAAGAAGGGAGGGGGAGGATACAGATTTAATATAACTTTTTCTTCTTTTTTTTTTATATGTATCTTTACCACCACACACAGCACCCCTACCCCCCCACACATAGTACCCCTACCCCCCACACACATCACACCTACCCCCACACACAGCACCCGTACTACCCCCCTACACAGCACCCCTACCCCCCACACAGCACAGCACCCTACCTCCCCCCACACACACACAGCACCCCTACCCCCCATATACACAGCACCCCTACCCCCCCCCACACACAGCACCCCATCCCCCCCACAGCACCCGTATCCCCCCACACACACAGCACCCCTACCCCCACACACAGCACCCCTACCCCCCACACCCTGCACCCCTACCCCCACACACACAGCACCCCTCACACACACACACACACACACACACATCACCCCACACACACACACAGCACCCCTCTCACACACACAGCACCCCTCACACACAAATAGCACCCCTCACACACACACAGCACCCCTCACACACACACAGCACCCCTCACACACAACACTCACACACTCCACACCCTTACACACAAACACATACATTGCACCCCTCAATGCAGTGTGTGTGTGTATGCAGCAGTCTGTATGTATTCAGCTGTCTGTATGTGTGTGTATTCAGCAGTCTGTGCGTGTGTATGTATTCAGCAGACTGTGTATGTATTCAGCAGTCTATGTGTACTAAGCAGTGTGTGTATGCAGCAGACTGTGTGTGTATTCAAGAGAATGTGTGTGTATGTGTATTCAGCAGTTTGTATGTATTCAGCAGTCTGTATGTGTGTGTATTCAGCAGTCTGTGTGTGTGTATGTATTCAGCAGTGTGTGTGTGTATTCTGCAGTGTGTGTACTCAGAAGTGTGTGTACTCAGCAGACTGTGTGTGTGTATTCAGCGGACTGTGTGTGTATTCAGCGGACTGTGTGTGTGTGTATTCAGCGGACTGTGTGTGTGTATTCAGCGGACTGTGTGTGTGTATTCAGCGGACTGTGTGTGTGTATTCAGCGGACTGTGTGTGTGTATTCAGCGGACTGTGTGTGTATTCAGCGGACTGTGTGTGTGTGTATTCAGCGGACTGTGTGTGTGTATTCAGCGGACTGTGTGTGTGTATTCAGCAGTCTGTGTGTATGTATTCAGCAGTCTGTGTGTGTGTGTGTGTGTATTCAGCAGTCTGTCTGTATGCGTATTCAGTAGTGTATGTATTCAGCAGACTATGTGTATGTATTCAACAGTCTGTGTTTGTGTGTATTCAGCAGTCTGTCTGTATGTGTATTCAGCAGTGTGTGTATTCAGCAGTCGGTGTGTGTATTTAGCAGTCGGTGTGTGTATGTGTTCAGCAGTCTGTGTGTATGTATTGCATTTGTTGGAGATACTAAAAAGGTAAACGTAATTTTATGTATTTATATAATTATTTAAATTTTTTATTACTGAACTCTCTGTTGTTGTATTCTTCTTTTAAAACAAAAGTTGTTAATTAGTTCGGACAACTGTACGAGTTATTTTTTCTAAACTTAAACCTCAGTATTCAACAATGTGGCAGACAGCCACAAGAGGGACTTCCGTGTTCTTAGAACACGAAAAGTGTCTTAAACGACGCTGGATGTCCTCACACTATGTATGAGCACCTCCAGCGTCGCCGGAATCCCAATAGGAAAGCATTGAATAATGCTTTCCTATGGGGAGGTCTAATGTGCGCGCGGCTTTTGCAGCGCATGCAAATTTGGTCTGCCCTGCCGGCTGATGTTGGCGGGAGAGGAGTTTTAGTCGGAGCTGGAGGGCCATCGGCGCTTGATTCAGGTAAGTGTCTGAAGGGTTTTAACCTCTTCATCAACACAGGATAGGGGTGGGAGGGAGAGGGGCACTGCAGGGTTGTGCAGTGCCAGGAAAATGGATTTGTTTTCCTGGCACTGAAGAGTCCAACTTCTAAATGACAGAGAATTGGGCAGTGAGACATACATCATCTACACACAAAACTGCTTTATAACGCTAAAGTTGTTTTGGTGACTATAGTGTCCCTTTAACTTTATGCCAGTTAGCAGCAGACACATGAAGACACTGTCATGGGACACACCACATGACATTCCTTGCTACCTAAAGATTTAAAGCTTTATGTATGCACAACCCAAGTAGGAATATTTAACATTTCTAATGTTTTAACTTTTTTTATTGGTAGGTTTCGTAGCAACGCATACCCGGAGACTAATCAAACAACTTACCAGAGAGAGAACCTCTAGGGAGGTGAATAGAAAGATGTTTCTTGGATTGATGTCACTTCCTGTCAGACACATGTGGCATTCTTAATTTATAGTCTCCATTTTGGAAATGTAAGCTTTATCTTCACTCCTTAGGGGTACATGGTGGTAGGAAGTAATTCTGTAAGCTATACTGAGGAAACACATGAACACAACACAAAAATGTTATCTTCAGAATCTACTGAAATGTTGATACTTAGTAGATTGACACTAACATTACTATATGCAAACTATTACATAAATAGCAGAAGCAAACAATGGCAATGCTTATCTTCAACAACAGCTACTGTACAATTTCAAGAACACACAATCAAAAATTAATATTAAATCAGAAGACAAAATACATCTTCCAAATAAAACAAGACAAATAAAATGCTAATACTACATTCAGTTCAAAAAGACAGATTCATTATTTCAATGTGCAATAGTTGTATATCTCACTGATGTATTGAAGTATTCTTAAGCAACATAAAGCAGGTGTCTGGGTGGGTACATGCCCACCAAACATGCAGGCTGCCCAAAAAAAAAAAATAACCCTTTGTTTCGAGAACTAATTCCTAATGTTCTCCTCTCTGTTTAGATCACCGTTTTTTTTTGTTTTTTTTTTTCTTGAATGGCAAAAATCGATAGTTTCATAATGGTCTTTAGAACAAATAAACAACATTTAAAAATCTTTAACAAAAGGAAAGCTATGTCTCATGTGATATTAAGAATATAAGAAATCTACAGGAGCTTTGGGACTATGGTACATGTAAACCTAAGTCTTATCACACACCACTGTTTTGCTGGCATAAATTTATATTTATACCCAAGTCGCCCAGCTCTATTTTATTATATAGATTTGGGACACACAGAATAACAGCGCATTGACGTTGTCATGGTAATTATGGCATTGAGTCGACAGAAGAAAAAAGCAATTAACTGTAGATTCATTTGGAATTTCTAAGTATTAGCACGATGTCTTTTTCATTAACAGATGATTTTCTTGTTCTTCAATACAAGGGATTTCGGCATTTACCCATTAATGAAGAGCTAATTTCAGAAGTGTAACACAAGAATGTCATGGGAATAAAAGCAGAACATCTTGCTAGGATTTTCTGTTTTTAAAGTAGCAGTATAAAAGAAGAGCCGCTTTCAAGAATCATAGCGAGCAAGTTTTGATATTGTGCATTTTTTACGGTTTCAAAAATGTCTAAAATGTATTTAGTGCCCCAGTCAGAAGCATTAGACAATCTTGTTAACAGGAAAAGAGGTCATATAGTAAGCCTCAAAATTACCTCTGTTGTGAAATGAAACATCAGTATAAAGTTTTACCAGCTGTTCTAAATCCCCCTAAGAATTTTACAGAAAACCGTATTAAGGCTACTTAGAAGAACAAAGTCCTAGCAAATCAATCAATGTATCCTCAGAAATCTGTTGTTATCCAAATGTGTGCGACCTTTAGAAAACAAATAGAACATATTTAACTCATGCAGAACCTGCAATAAGTCACGACCAAACACATGGCATTAACCTTTGATAACAAGGGATTTTCAAAATCCTCATCCTGAAGGTGTTAGCTCAGGGGTGAAGTCCTGGAGAGAGAAGTGTGGGAACTCACCCAAGATTCTTGGTCAGACAGAGAGCTTCTGGGTCAAACAGAGAGCTTCTAGGTCAGCTCAGACAGAGAGGTTCTAGGTCAGCTCAGACAGAGAGCTTATATGTCAGCTCAGACAAAGAGCTTCTTGGTCAGAGAGGTGAGCAAACAGTTTGGCTACTTGCATTGGAGGTGGATGGGGGGGGGGCAGGACACACCTGGTGCTATAACTATAACAGCAATCTGTAGTGGTTATAGTGCTTGGATATTTCTTTAAAGGGAAACTCCAGTGCCAGGAAAACAATCAGTTTTCCTGGCACTGCAGGTCCCCTCTCCCTCCCATCCCCCAATCCCCGGTTGCTGAAGGGGTGAAAACCCCTTCAGTAACTTACCAGAGGCAGAGACGATGTCCCACGTCGCTGCTTCTTCCTCCGCCGCCACTCCTCCCACTGATTGCGTCGGCCGGTGGGCTTTCCTATGGGGAAATGAGCGATGCTGGAGGTCCTCACACAGTGTGAGGATGTCCAGCGACGCTCTAGCACAGGTTTCCTGTGCTAGGGACACGGAAGTGGCCTCTAGTGGCTGTCTAGTAGACAGCCACTAGAGGTGGAGTTAACCCTGTAAGGTAATTATTGCAGTTTATAAAAAACTGCAGTAATTACAGTTGCAGGGTTAAGAGTAGTGGGAGTTGGCACCCAGACCACTCCATAATGGACATAAGTGGTCTGGGTGCCTGGAGTGTCCCTTTAAGCAAAGAACCTTCAATGAAACTGAGTCCTTCAAAAGCAAATTACGGTCTCTGTGTGGTGGTTGGGATGTTTCAGGGTAGATCACTTAAAAGTGCTGTGAACTTTAACTCCCATGATTCCTAGCCAGCCTACAAAAGATGCAATGTTCTCTGTTTAGTAAATAACCCTATGGTCAGAGAGGTAGATGGAGAAACACGGTTATGATTTATTTTCCTATCATGTGAGCTGTCTGATTGCAGGACTCTCTGGCAGTCAGTATGATGTAGAATTATTGAAAAATCTTTATTGAACCTGTATTGAATTATTGTACTAACTCCATTTTAACCCACATCACCATGACAGACCCTCCATTTTGTCCACATTACATGACAGAATTTCCTAACAGCATTTAGTGTAATGAATAGAGACTGTATTTTCTATAAAGACATGACTAACCCCGGAATTGCTGAATCTCCTGTAATTTGCAACATAGTATAATCTGAAGGCCATGAGAAGCTGGCCTAATGAAATGTTCTATTCATAAAAGAACCCTGAGCCTGATCACGAGTCTGACATCACTAACTGCCCAAAAACCATGCCAAGTACTCAAAATGGCTAGCTGCCAGATTCCCCCTCCCATCGAGTAAAGCCTCGTGCTAAAGAGCAATGGCGACTGAATCCTGGTCAGAAATTATGACATCCCATGATGGGAGGATGCCCCACTAGTCACTCAAATCCCTGAGCCAATTAATAATATTGATGGGTGGACATTGACATAGCCACTTAACATTTAATCCAATTAATGATGTTTATTTGTTATTATCTGATATTTAATGATGATGTCATTTTGCTCTTATAAGGGCTTGCAAGCCTGTTTTTTGCCAGATGCCATTAAATTTTCTGAAGTTATTTTTAACCTGAACTGCATGTGTCAGTGTGAACTTACTTCTGCGTATACGCAATTTAATCATCTCAGATTTGGACAGGAACAGATAGACATTTAAACATATTTGTTTATTTCTAAATTAATCTACATCAATTTGGCGCATCCAACGTGGGGCACCGGGCTATGGCCTCTGGCCGGTAAGCCGTCCTAAGGAAGACGCTGTTGGACGGAGGAATCCGGGGGGAAGGAAGGGAGACTGATCACCTCTGATTACATGGTAGAGACTTCTGCAGAGCCACCGGTATGTTCCAACCCCTTTGATTGACCCGTCCACGTGTCTGTGACTGCTTCCTGGGAGGACATCAAAGACAGGTAATATCTTGCCCGGTGTCTTGTTACTCACTTGTTTACCTGCATTTAGTCTATCTGTTGCCTGGGTGTGTTTGTATTGGCCTGTTTTAGCTTAAATACCCGGGTAGAGTGTTTGTCTGTTTACCCCTTTTGGGATAAAGGGGGGTGGACCTGTGGGTGTTTGCCTGGGGGTCCTTTGTTGCCTGTTTACTCCTTTTAGGAGCCACGTGGCTGTGGCTGTAGGGAAAAAGGGGGGTGGACCTGTGGAAGTTTTCCTGGGGGTCTTCTTTGCCTGTTTACCTCTTTTAGGAGCCTTGTGGCTGTGGCTGTAGGGAAAAAGAGGGTGTTGGATCTGTGGAGGTTGTGTAGACTCATAGCTTCCTGGGGGTCCTTCTGGTGTCACTTTGATAGCCTAGCTAGCCTCATTGTGCACATAACTCTGCTTGCAGAGAGGTGGTACCCTCCAGCTTCGAGCGCTGAGGCTGGTGGCATTCCAATTGTTATTTGTGGTGCGTGGATTCGGGCAGGCATTGCTGTCTCCATCACCACGGGGTAGTGAGACTTATGAGTGGGTTCATAGGGGCGCTACGGGGGTGAGGATAGAGGTGGCCACACTTAGTGGACTGCTGTAACGAGGGAGGCTTACGGATCTCGGGCCGGTGTTAGTTGTTTTCCGTGGCCGCTGGTAGTGAGACTTGAGGAAGTCATTCTCCGAGCGGGGACACTACGAGGTTGAGGGAGGTGACTTTGGTCACACGAGTAAAGGAAAGGGATTACTGTTGATTTTATTTGAACTGTGATGCATGCACTGTATTTCAATTGAATTGTTATTTTAATTAGGAGTCATTCAAACTCCTGTGTCTGTCTCTGCATTCACTTTACCTTTTTACTTTCTACTCTACTTCCTGTATTATTTTACACTTTCCACTCCCATTTCTCTTGTAAGAGAAGTGATTGGTCACACACTTCTCACCCGCTCCAATCCGTGGCTACCACCTCGGGTACACGGAATTAGTGACTAGTCTGCGTTTTGGGAAGATGCACTTGGAGGGACCCACCCTTTCAGGTGCAGCCGACCATTGTAGACACTCTGTTCAAAAACCTTCTTTCCTCTATATCTGGGACGCCTTTATAGAGGAGATGGGTCAAGAATTAGGGAAGCCCAGTAGGGGCTGGTTAGCATGTGATTTAGTGGAAGACAGAGAGGGTGAGGAGATGGTTAAAGGAGTTGAAAAGATTGCTAAAGTGTGTAAAATTGCTGTGCCTTCATGTGGTAGATTGCAGCCAGAGAGCTGGCGTAGATTACTGACAGAGAAGAAAGCAAGCCTACAGATAATGCTTTACTGGTACAGAGTAGCAAGAGCTATTCAGCAGGAAGGTTGGGTTGAGGAAGAACTAGATCACAAAGGGTTAAGAATGTATGTATATTATAATAATTGTGTTACTGGGAAGCTCTCCCAGCCAGAGCCCTGTCATGGCGTCCAGGAGGTGACCACTCCCATCATCCCGTCAGTAATGACCGAAATGTAACTGACCACGGTCACCATCCCCATCCCATCTTAAATGCTGTGGGGTTTTTGTATTTTTGTGTCAGCCATTAGATGGTAAAAGCCCAGTTTCACTGAGAGTATTACTAAATGTTGTGTTTTTGTGTCTCTTCGCTTTTGCAATAATTGTAATGTATCTATCCTTCTGTTTGGTTACTGTCCTTCCAGCAGTGACATGGTTAAAACTTGTGCCTGTGCTTGTTTCTCTCCTCTCTTGCCCCCCCCCCTCTCCCCCTCCTGCTTCTGGTCTCCGTGTGCGGAGGTTCGGGGGGGAGGGAGGGGGGTTGCATGCTTGCAAATTCAGATTTGTTTCTTCCGTAGAGTTATTCAGAAAATGCTGAGTTGGCAATGGAAGTTTTTGCTAGAAAATATTATAATTGTGTATTTTGCTATTTACATAGGAGTGATGTGTCGTATGAGAGGTTTCTAAGGTTTGAATATTGTTATTGTTGTTGCCATTTGTGTGACGCCAACAGATTCCGTAGCGTTATATATATATTTATTGTGTTTTGTGATAATGGCTGGTGAATGATGGGGGAGGTTAGTTGCATTCCGTGAGTTTATTTTTTGCACCATGTTATTTCAAAGCTTCATGGGCTGTTAAATGTATAATGTTTTAAACTGTCTTATTTAATCCGTCAAGTCTGTCCACAGTTTAGTATTTCATTTTGCCGAACAGAATGTTGCTTCTCTGATTTATTTTATTAGGCTATAACTTAGTGTAAAGCTGAAATGCCCTAAAAGAAAATGGCCCCTAGAACAAAAGAAGGTTGTCCTTAAGTGCCCTCACTCTGCCCTTAGTGAGGTCATATCCGTCCATATATCGTGTCAATTCTGGCCATCCATGGCTGACGAGATCTACTCCTACCATGCTCATCCTATCCTAAGACATGCTGTCTTCCTTAATTCCCACATATTATGAACAAGAAAGTTACAATTACTAAAAGAATCCTGCTATTAGTTTCCCTATATCAGAAAAGTGTCTGTGACAAGTGATGGTTAATATGTAGATAGAATATATATGTATCGATTCACGTGTAAGTAACAAATGTGTTTTAACTTTGTGTAAAAAAAAAATTGATAACATGCTGGAAGAAGGATTATCTTAAAGAATATTTACTAAAATAAATTTCTAATAAACAAAGATTTCTTGAACAAATGGTAATACAATTAAGGATTGGTTTCAAAATGTTTTGATCTAATTGAAAAGGAACCAGTTAACACTATAAGCATAACTATTAACAAATGGATAAGGTGGGAGTGTGTTCCAATCTGTCTTTATTGGATAGTGTTTGCCTCCAAGATTAAAAGACTGACTAACATAATTTTTGTTGTAAGCCCAGATATTTTATTATTGCATATGCATAGGAATTGAGACTTTGGGCATTATAGTGTATTGATTCTAGATCTGTTACTAGCAGCAAGTGCTTAGCCTTATGCCTATCCCACGCATGCTTAAACACTTCTACTGAGTTAACCTCTACCACTCCAGTTGGAAGGCTATTCCATGCATCCACTACCCTCTCAGTAATGTAATACTTCCTGATATTATTTTTAAACCTTTGTCCCTCTATTTTTGAGACTATGTCCTCTTGTTATGGTAGTTTTCCTTCTTTTAAATATAGTCTCCACTTTTACTGTGTTGATTCCCTTTATGTATTTAAAATGCTTTTATCATATTTCCCCTGTCTCGTCTTTCCACTAAGCTATACCTGTTAAGATCCTTTAACCTTTCCTGGTAAGCTTCATCCTACAATCCATGAACCAGTTTAGTAGCCCTTCTTTGAACTCTCTCTAAGGTATCCATATCCTTCTGAAGATATGGTCTCCAGTACTGTATCCAGTACTCCAAGTGAGGTCTCACCAGTGTTCTGTACAATGGCATGAGCATTTCCCTCTTTCTACTACTGATGCCTCTCCCTATGCAACCAAGCACTCTGCTGGCATTTCCTGCTGCTCTATTACATTGTACATTGTCATTAACAGACAGAAACTGGAAAACAAGAAATGTGAATGAATGTATAGCTATTTATAAGCCTAACAAAATCTCCATTATCTTTTTCTTTTATTTCGCAGAAGACAATGTTATTTGTCTATTTTGTATGTTTTAAAAAAAAATACATTATCAGTGAAGAGTAGAATAAGTTTTATCCCATTTGCAAGACATAAAATTGTGATAATGTATATTTGTGATATAAGTAAGAATTACATTTTGAGAAGTTAGATATAAATAAAATAAAGAACGAGAGTCAGGGATAGCGTCTGTCTCCACGGGCACAAGTCTGGTGTGGGAGATGTAGTGGGTTAGCCACTGCGAGGCACCCACGGAGTGAAATGTTCGAGGCCTGTGCAGACAAGATGAGCATGTTAGCCTTTTATTATTTTTCTCTAGGGAAAGCATAGGGCCAGTTAATAGTTGTTGTATATGGGCTATTTGCAGCCTCCATAGCGAAAGAGAATCCTACCTGCCTCCTAATTTCTACCTAGTCTTGATTTCTGATGTATCCTCCACTGCTACATCGCCTGTCTGCTCCCTTACCTGCCCACCCCCGCTTACTCCGTCCACCGATCCCTCCCCTTCATCTACAGTCCTCTCTACTCCATTTTCTCCTCCTACTCCCCTCTCTACTCCACTTTCTCCTCCTACTCCTCCCTCTACTCCACCTTCTCCTCTCTCCTCCTACTTCTCCTCTACTCCTCCCTCTACTCCACCTTCTCCTCCTCTTACTCCTTCTTCCTGCTCTTACTCCTCCCTCCTCTTCCTACTCCTCCCTCTACTCCACTTTCTCCTCCTACTCCTCCCTCTACTCCACCTTCTCCTCTCTCCTCCTACTTCTCCTCTCTCCTCCTCCTACTCCTCCCTCTACTCCAACTTCTCCTCCTTCTACTCCTTCTTCCTGCTCCTACTTCTCCTCTACTCCTCCTCCTACTCCTCCCTCTACTCCACCTTCTCCTCCTCCTTCCTCCTGCTCTTACTCCTCCCTCCTCTTTCTACTCCTCCCTCTACTCCACCTTCTCCTCCTACTCCTCCCTCTACTCCTCCTTCCCCTCCTTCTCCTCCTCCTTCTCCTTCTCCTCCTCCTAATCCCCTCCTCCTACTCCACCTTCTCCTCCTCCTTCTCCTTCTCCTCCTCCTACTCCTCTCTCTACTCCACCTTCTCCTCCTCGTACTCTTCCCTCCTCCTCTTACTCATTCCTACTCCTCCTACTCCTCCCTCCTACTCCACCTTCTCCTCCTCCTACTTCTCCCTCTACTCCACCTTCTCCTCCCTCTGCTCCACCTTCTCCTCCTCCTACTCCTCTCTCTACTCCACCTTGTCCTCTACCTGACAACATTATATTTTGAAGAAAAAAGTTGCTCTGGCCATTCTTCCGCCACTTCCCAGGGGGGAATACCACACTAACGAAAAATTATTCAGACTGGTGGAGTGCACTTCATCATGAAAGACCTGTTTTGGGCACTCTCAAGGAAATAGTGCGGTCCTGACCCAGATTCCCATGGAAGTAAGACACCTGTATCATCACTGGGAGGTGGCTGTCCCTCATGTTTTCTTCACTAAGTCCCCAGAAATCTCATGAAAGGAACCTGACTCATTAGAACAAAAAAACATGAAACACTAATAATCAATATCAGCTCTCTACAGAGGGGGGCTAGCAAGAGAACTGTAAATAGAAAGACAAATACCCCCCAATCTCACACAGAAATAGGTGAGGAAACCTCTTCTACTGCTCCTCATGGTTGCTTTGAACAGATGAAAGAAGAAACAAGACACCTCTCAACAGAGCATGCAGTAGCTTTACCAGATCCTGACTCCACTCTGTTTGCGGATAAAGAGGAAAGGTACCATACTGGATTTGCTGTTGCTACAGAAGATCAGGTACGTCAAGCATCTTCACTTTCCTCACCCACATCTGCTCAAGACGCTGAATTGACAGCCTTCTCAGTGGCATACAAAATGCCTGAAGAAAGACATGCCAATACCTACACTCAAGATATGCCCTGGGTGCGGCACATTATTTTGGATCAATCTGGAAGATAAGAAGCACCACTTCCAAGCTGCCAACCAAGCCACAAGTGCACCAAGGGAAGTGGACAGAAGGGTGTCCGCCGAAGAAACTTCTATACTCACCATGTAGATCCTATCCACAGATCTCAAGCTTCTGAAAGAATGACAAGCAGCTGCTGACCCTGAAGAAATACAAAACTGTAAAAACAGAAAGGGGCAACCCTTGAAGACGGGCTGTACTCCAACACTCTCAAGTTCTGTTTACCCAAAAACATGTACTGGACAGTGGGCCCATGGATTTTTTTTATACCTATCCAAGACCCTCATGAACTCTTTGATCCCTAAATACTCTGGAGCACCTAGAATTACTCCTCTAATCATCAGTTACTGCCGATCCTGTGTCATTTGTGCCAAGGACAGCTCCGGCAGAAGAGGAGGAGAATCCTAAGCACCTAGCTAACTCTCACTATTCCTTTCAAGAATCCAAGTGACTATATCCAGGTGCCAAAGAGCTGCCGGGTCAAATATGCACTAGTTATAATAGACATTTTGCCAGGATGGCCAGAAGCCTAGCCGGTCATCAATGTGACAACCAAGACCATATACCCAATAGTGCATTGTGAAAGTTGCAGATATCACTCAGTGGATTCACTGTTCCAGATTCAAGACTCTCTCTGCAACATGGGAAGTAACATTTGTTGATTTTGACAAACCTTTGACTCTAAAGGAAAAATTACTTGTTAGAAGACAAAAAGATATCAACAAGTAGGTGGTTGATGGCCATAATAATGCCTGACCACCTGCCATCGATGGAAAGCCGAGGACCCCAAAAGGAGACCTCGTGAAGATAAAGAGATCCAAACGCCAAGCTTCCTCAGGATTATTTGCCCATCCTGAGTTTGTGGTGATATTAATATTGACTAAATGATCCGAGTCCACCTACACTGATGTAGCGTGGGACAGGTTTAATACTATGGTGAATAAGCGAATGTGCTCTAGCCAAGGTTATTATGTCCATACACATAAAACATGACAAGGTACTCTTGACACACCACATTCATGCTTCAGAACACAAAGAGGAGCACCCCTCTAAAGGGAAGTTTGATATATATATATATATATATATATATATATATTGATGCCATAGGTGTGCCAAGGGGGGTATCAGATGATTTTGCAGTTAAAGGAAAGTTTGAGTCCATTTTCCAAACCGTCACTGCTAATAATAATATTTTGATTTGCATTTATTATATCTATTGCAACCAACAACGTTTACCTGTCACCATGACTTGTTGTGCCTATACTCCAGATAACACAGGTCCATATGGTAATGTAAGCTTGTCTATTTTATGATGTCCCTCTGAAGAACTAAGAAGACTTTAAGAACCGTTACTTCATAGGGTTTTGTTCCTTTGGGCTAACATGTCTTCTGGAACTAACCAATAAAGTTTATCTTTTAGAATCTAACATTTCATAGGGGGGACTGATGTAGAATTATTGAAAAATCTTTATTGAACCTGTATTGAATTATTGTACTAACTCCATTTTAACCCACATCACCATGACAGACCCTCCATTTTGTCCACATTACATGGCAGAATTTCCTAACAGCATTTAGTGTAATGAATAGAGACTGTATTTTCTATAAAGACATGACTAACCCCGGAATTGCTGAATCTCCTGTAATTTGCAACATAGTATAATCTGAAGGCCATGAGAAGCTGGCCTAATGAAATGTTCTATTCATAAAAGAACCCTGAGCCTGATCACGAGTCTGACATCACTAACTGCCCAAAAACCATGCCAAGTACTCAAAATGGCTAGCTGCCAGATTCCCCCTCCCATCGAGTAAAGCCTCGTGCTAAAGAGCAATGGCGACTGAATCCTGGTCAGAAATTATGACATCCCATGATGGGAGGATGCCCCACTAGTCACTCAAATCCCTGAGCCAATTAATAATATTGATGGGTGGACATTGACATAGCCACTTAACATTTAATCCAATTAATGATGTTTATTTGTTATTATCTGATATTTAATGATGATGTCATTTTGCTCTTATAAGGGCTTGCAAGCCTGTTTTTTGCCAGATGCCATTAAATTTTCTGAAGTTATTTTTAACCTGAACTGCATGTGTCAGTGTGAACTTACTTCTGCGTATACGCAATTTAATCATCTCAGATTTGGACAGGAACAGATAGACATTTAAACATATTTGTTTATTTCTAAATTAATCTACATCAATTACACACAGAGTACATGGAGGGGTCCCACTCACAGCCTATTGTAAGCAGTGTGCTCAGCGCTTCCCGACACCTTAACTGGGAGATAGCCACACACGTCATGTGACCAGGCTTGTCTGCCCTCTGCTCACCCCCCCTTCTCATCATCGACCAGCTCTCCAATCCCCCCCCCCCTCGGTGACGTCATTGCTTCCTACACCCCGGAGCCCCGCAGACAGAGCCGACAGACGGCAGGAGGGAGGGCTAAGGGCAGGTCCCGTAGGACTACTAATGGGAAAAGCGTTCCTGCTGTGGAAAAAGGGCCGTTCCCACGCGTTCCTGCAAAACTCGAGCCCTGTAGTTAACTAAATCGACTTTCCAATAATCTCGCCCACCCTGTAATAGAGAAGAAGCTCTGTAAAAATTGAATAAACCCTTACGGCACTAATCTGTCTCACTATCTATCGATGTTTTTACTGTTTGTTTAACCCCTTATGGATGGCGGGCGTGCTATGCCGTTCTTGGGGACCTGGCTCAAAACGCCGGTAGATGGCATAGCACGTCCACGCCATCCAGGGGACTTACCTGTTCACTGCCGATCCTACGCCAGTGATCGCAATGGGGGGACTTACCTGGCATCCCAGGGAGTACCCCTGCTGCCGATCTGGCCCTCCTGGGCCATGTAATCATTAGGTCCTTGCAAAGACCTCACAATCACATGCATGGAATAGCCGTCCATAGCAGTGCCAGCAGTGGGAGTGCCTGGAATGACAGGTAGTCTCCCTGCTGCCTGTAAAAAGTAAAATAACGTTTTAAAACAGTGTAAAATAAAATAATATATACTTAGATCATATATATTATATATATGATCTAAGTTTGTGTGTGTTTGTGTGTATATATATATACATATATATACATACACAGACAGACACTAAGTGTATTTTAATATTAATATATATTATCAAAATACACATAGAATGATGTTAATTAAATATATATATATAAAATTATAATTATATATATATAATATAAAATAAATATATAAATATGTTAAAAAAAATATAAAAAATAAATAAATAATTAAAAATATATATGTGTCATTTCGTTCTAACTGTATTTTGATATAAATATATATATCAATATACACTTAGAGTGAAATAATATATATTTTAATTCTACATATATATTTATGTAATATTTTTACATAATTAAGTCATTTTATTAATCACAATTTGCATGAACTGCCTGATAACCCAGGCAGAAAGTCCAGAGAATTTAATTTGCTAGCACTATATTTAACCCTGTAACTTTCCAAGACATCATAAAACCTGTACATTCGGGGTATTGTTTTACTCGTGAGACTTCACTGAACACAAATATTAGTGTTTAAAAACAGTAAAATATATTACAATGATGATACCATCAGTGTAAGTGAAGTTTTTGCATTTTTCACACACAAACGGCACTTACACTGACGATATAATTCTTGTGATACGTTTTACTGTTCTGAAACACTAATATTTGTGTTCAGCAATGTCTCCTGAGAATAACAGTACCCCCCATGTACAGGTTTTATAGTGTTTTCAAAAGTTACAGAGTTAAATATAAGGCTTGTGTTTCAGTTTATTCACATTGAAATTCGCCAGATTGGTTACGTTGCCTTTGAGACTGTATGGTAGCCCAGGAATGAAAATTACCCCCATGATGGCATACCATTTGCAAAAGTAGACGACCCAAGGTATTGCAAATAGGGTATGTCCAGTCTTTTTTAGTAGCCACTTAGTCACAAACACTAGCCGAAATTGGCGTTCAAATAGTTTTTTTTTAGTTTTTCACACACAAACAAATATTTGATATTAAATGAAAGCCCTGTTTCTCCTGAATAAAATGATATAGAATAAGTGTGAGTGCACTTAATATGAAAGATGTGAATTACGGTTGAACAGATATATAGTCAAATTCCAAGTTTTGTTTACATTTTTTTTTTTATCAAAATGTTGGCTCAGTCCTTAAGGGGTTAAACAGCATAGCAACACACTAAGGCAAGGCTAGGACTAGACTGTAAGAAAGAACAATAGCAAATAAAGTATTGTGAATGTTGGGAATTTAGCCCGTGCTGTTTTGACATTTCTAACAGGGCAAATACATTGATGCAAACAGATCCCCTTTCCCAATCTCCCAACATCGTGTTTCATGTAGCAACATATAATGCAAGCCCCCAATACCTTTAAAAAGCAGTATAATAGCTTTATATAATGGAGCTTGTACTTGGTCATGTGTACAAGCTGTAACTAGCTTTAAGGGACACTAAAGTCATCCAGACAACATTATCTTAATGAAGTGGCCTGGGTGCAGTGGACCTGTCCTTTTAACCTTGTAATCTAATTTTTTATTTTTTTTTAGAAACTGCAATATTTACGTTGCATGGGGTAAATCCACCTCTAACGGCTGTCTTCCTGTCGATGTAAAACTTGAATACAATACTTTCCTATAGGAAGCTTGGGCCACATATGTGTATTAGATCCCAAATGCTCCATTATGAGGAGCATTGGATTGGACCACACCAGAGCAGACTAAGTCTCCATGATGTTGCAAGAGGCGGAGAGGTAAGTAGTGACGAGGGAGTCTCGCCTGAGGAAAAAGGTGAGTAAAACTTTGATTTATAAATGTTTATGGCACATGGGAGAGGACCTTTATAGAACTCGGGACAGGGACACTATAGTGTTAGGAAGACAATTATGTATTCCTAAATCTATACTGTTTCTTTAATTTATGGGGAAAAAATAGTTTGTTAACTAATATTAGAGTATTAGAGTATATTGCTTCTAATAGCTCAAACAGTGAGTTCATTTGTTTTTGTTCTTAAACATAACTGCAGCTGAATGCTGAATGACGACATACAACTCTTTGTTTGCTGTGCTCATTGTTCTCGCTGAGAACAATGGTGACCAAGTTTGGTAGGATACTGACTGGCCTTGACTTAATAATCTTTACAAATGATTCAACACTGTTTGAAACGTTTTTTTTAATTATTTATCTACAAAAATTCCCATAAACTTTCTTGGTGATTTTTATAAATGAATCATTTCGAAAGTTTTTCTAACGGTATTGAATAACTTGTTTTCATCTTTTTTTGATATAGTGATGGTTTATTTTCATTCTTTATACACCATGCACCTATATTAATATGTGATCCTTATTATATTTAATACATAGTACACACAGTC
Organism: Pelobates fuscus; assembly: GCF_036172605.1. Classification (NCBI taxonomy): domain Eukaryota; kingdom Metazoa; phylum Chordata; class Amphibia; order Anura; family Pelobatidae; genus Pelobates; species Pelobates fuscus. Next base: position 135,938,069 of record NC_086324.1, on the reverse strand, counting down.
ATGTAATCAAAATAGACACAAATCAGTATACACAAAATATATAGCTTAGAATGTGCATCATTTTAATGCGGTATCTTAAAAGGTAAATTACAGGTTCAGAGTTTTCTTCTAAAATACACTTACTGTAAGAATATGTAAGCTTTTGCCAGGATGGACAGACAGAGAAAAATACGCATAGCAGTATGCCCAGTACTATGTTCCTGAATGACAAATATGCCATACTAAATTTCATATTGCACATCACTTGGGACATATCAATCAATTAACGGATGCTGCATATCATCACTATAACACAATCAGGGTGCCTGTGTCCCAACTTTGGATCCAGACTTCAAGTTGCTACTGCGTCTATAACTTCCCTGTACCAACAGGCTACTCCAAAAGCTATTGCATCAATCTCGCACTTCAGCAGTATTCGCATTGGAACTCTGAATTCCTTCAGTGGCACCTCACAGCTATCAGCGAGCCACAGGATGCAATGGTAAATATAACACTAGCACATGGTTTATCTAGGAAAGCACAGGGTATAAATAGAGCATAATATTACATAATAAGTTAGGGCAGAATTTTAGCTTACTGACGTGCTTTATGTGTAAAGAGTCTGTCCTTTTTTATTTCACAAGAAGTACAGATTTAAATAGAAAATTGCACTTTTATAAATTAAACTTGTTACATCCCCCTGGCTGTCAATCAGACAGCCGGTCATGTTACGTCCTGGTTGTTTAGCTCAGTGGAGCTAAACTCAAGAGGCAAACAATTGCTCAGAGCACCTGCCTTGCAAAGACCTCTCATTGAGCTGCATTGGAAAGTCTGTGATTGGACAGCCACAGAAAGTCTGCACTGGGGAAGCAAGGGATGGGGTGGACTGGCAAAGGCTGCAGATGGCAAACATACAACCTTTTCAAGCCATTTTTAGATATAACCCCAATGTAAATTACAGCAATAAATCCATGCATGTTTTTCATTGGGAATGTATCTACTAAATACTGTCCTTTTTAAAGTAGTCAGTTTCATACGTTTGGAGTATTTTCAAAAGAGTACAATCCAAACGCTCACCGACATTTCTGTATATCAGCATAACTGTAATTGTATATGCACTATAGATCCATACCCCTTTCCTAATTAAACTTAGGAAATTAGTTTATGATTATTGAATGTAGGGGCCTGGATAGGCTAGTGTCCAAATCCCTTGGTCATAAAATATAATAAATAAAAAAAAACATACTCCCCACCTCAACAACCCCTCCCATACACAAAAAAGGCAACTAAACCATTTAATTCTGATTATTAGGAGTTCAAAATATATATAAAAAACAACAAATATGTGTCAGACATAATACAAGCAATATTTATTTTTAGAAGAATATATATATATATATATATATATATATATATATATATATATATATGCAGATAGTAGATAGAGCACTCCAGAGGTCTTGTTATAAGATTATTTATTCGGTGTAGAAAAATCAACGTTTCGACCCAAGATTAATTTTAAGGTAGAGTGCCAGATTTTGAATATTTTATTTATATATATATATATATATATATATATATATATATATATATATATATATATATCTCAGTGCTCCCTTTAACATGATGATCAATTGCCGCAACATTACATGGTTTAGCTCATACATATTTATGTATTAAACCATCTCAGAATATGGTATACAGTTTTCTTCATATGACTGATATAGAAGAATCATTTACTACTAATTATTAATATGACAACGAAAACATTGCAGACTAGTTCTATGAGACCGAGATCTGTCTTGTGCAGTCCATATGTTTGCTAATATCAAAATTACCAGATCCAAACTCATTGAAATGGTTTAACCAAAATTATTCTAAAGTAGTCAAAAAGGGCAAAGCAGTAAGTAGTTCACTTAATACACCAACATTTCATGTCTAAACAAAGCTATCGTCAAGCCTTTCTTGTCTTCGAAAGCTGATATTGACATGTGAAAGAAAATACAGAATGATGTCCATGGCAGGAGGGCTAAGGGGAATGGACCTCCCGTTTGATCATGGTGGCGGGGGATGGACAGAAAGATTAAATGATAGGTTGGCTTGGGATGTGGAATAGTTTAACTTCAGGATGAATAGTTATGTTTGGAGTTGGTATTAGTAGTTCGGAACTCGTTGGTGGCTCTGAACCTGGGGGTGTAGTGGTATCTCGGCATACCCCTACTGTTGAAAAAAGTATGCCCTTGTTGATTGTGTTAAGTGTTTGTATGTTATTTATATTAATGTTATATGGTTGTATTGCTCTATTGATATTAATTCTTTTTTATGATTTGGTGAATGTCTGTGGGTATAGTTGTATAAAAGGGATTGATGGGTTTTAATATGTTATGTTAAGATTTTGTTTGACAATGACCTTTATTTAATTTCTGTTTTAAATGTTTTTTAAAAAATTAATAAAAGCTGTAATAATTTCAAACCAAATTTATCTGTGTCTGTTTTTATGGGGATTAAGTGGAAGTATAGGAATATTCCATAAGGACGACAATGCCCATGTCAAGACACATAACTCCTGCTTTATATTTACAATCTACTGCATTCAGTAAAAGCAATGGCAACAGTCCACAAACTCCGATGCCAATAGATGACAGTGCTTCACGTCCATGCTAAACCATGCACTGACAGAAAAAGCTTCCTTATGAAGTGGCAGGCCTTTGTAAATGGATTGCAGGATAAAACTTACCAGGAAAGGATAAAGGAGCTTAACATGTATAGCTTGGAGGAAAGATGAGACAGGGGGGATATGATAGAAACATTTAAATCAGGGGCGGGCTGGGAAGGGGGGCAGGGAGGCAATTGCCCCCCAGGCCGCCCTAAACCCAGGGCCGCCCACACCCAGCAAAAAAAGGAAAAATCTGAATCCCCTGCTTCTGGCTGAGGAGTCAGATTTTTCAACTTACCTCACTCTTCCTGCAGTCTGCAGTCAGTGGAGTCGGCCGGCCTCTCCTGATGATGTCAGGAGGAGGGGGCGTGGCTTCCACTGCTCTTCTCACAGGACCGCTGGGGAGTCTGGGAGAAGAGCAGAGGAAGTCACGGCCCCTCCTCCTGACATCATCAAGAGAGGACGACTTCACTGGCTGCTGCTGGTTGCTGCTCCTGTTGGCTGCTGTCCACCCCTCCCTGGCCTAAGGTAAGACTCAGGGAGCGGGGAAATACACTTTAGTGTTTTTTTTATTCCCCTCCTCAGCCCTGTCCCCTCCTCAGTCCCTGTCCCCTTTGTCAGACCCTGCCCCCTCCTCAGCCCCTGTCCCCTACCTCAGCCCTGTCCCCTTAGTCAGCCCCTGTCCCCTTAGTCAGCCCCTGTCCCCACCTCAGCCCCTGTCCCCACATCAGCCTCTGTCCCCACCTCAGCCTTAGTCAGCCCCTGTCCCCACCTCCCCTTCGTCAGCCCCTGTCCCCTTAGTCAGCCCCTGTCCACTGGTTTTAAAGTGTAAAGTTTGGGTGTATGTGTATGAGTATGTCTGTGTGTGTCAGTATGTCTGTGTCAGTCAGTATGTCAGTATGTCTGTGTGTGTGTGCGTCAGTATGTCAGTATGTCTGTGTGTGCGTTAGTATGTCAGTATGTCTGTGTGTGTGTGCGCATCAGTATGTCTATGTGTGTGCCAGTATGTCTGTCTGTGTGTGTGTCAGTATGTCTGTCTATGTGTGTGCAAGTATGTCTCTGTGTGTGTGACAGTTTGCCTGTGTGTGTGTCAGCCAGTATGCCTGTGTGTGTGTGTCAGTATGGCTGTCTGTCTGAGTCAGTATGCCTGTAACAGTGTGTCTTTCTGTGTGTGTCTGTGTGAGTACCAGTATGTATCTCTGTGTGTGTGTCAGTATGTCTGTGTGCAAGTATGTCTCTGTGTGTGTGACAGTTTGTCTGTGTGTGTGTCAGCCAGTATGCCTGTGTGTGTGTGTGTGTGTCAGTATGTCTGTAACAATGAGTCTTTCTGTGTGTGTCTGTGTGCCTGTCAGTGAGTGTGTGCGTGTGCCTGTCAGTGAGTGTGTGTTTTTTAGTGTGTGCCAAATCAGCAAGTGTGTGTGCCTGTCATTGATTGTCTGTTTAGGTGACTGCTTCCCCCCCCCCCCCCCACACACACACACACTTTCAATCACATGGGAAAGGTGTTTTTACTCTCCTCTTGGCGCAATGGGCCACTTGACTGGATTTGCCCCCCAGGCCTAAGGCTGCCAGCCCTCCCCTGCTGAGAGGGTAGTGGATGCATGGAATAGCCTTCCAGCTGAAGTGGTAGAGGTTAACACAGTGAAGAAGTTTAAGCATATGTGGGATAGGCATAAGGCTATCCTAACTATAAGATAAGGCCAGGGACTAATGAGAGTATTTAGAAAATTGGGCAGACTAGATGGGCTGAATGGTTCTTATCTGCCGTCACATTCTATGTTTCTATAGAATTATGGGTTGGAAATGTGAAAATCAGGTGGATTGTGCGATTTCTCAGATCTTTTTTTTTTGTGAGTTATCCTGTTTGGGCAATGGATGGCTCACCAGAATGTCTTTTTTACTCTGCCCTTCCCCCATATCTATTGTGTGAATACAGTATGTGTGTGCATTATTATATTATGTTTATTTGTATGTAAGGGATGTGTGTGTGTGTGTGTATGTGTGTATATATATATATATATATATATATATATATATACATATACATATACATATACATATACATATACATATACATTCCATTTCCTTTATTACCTTAATGCAGCATTGGAGACAATGTAATGACTTTTTTTTTTTTTTTTTTTTAATTCTTTATTTTGGTTGTGCAGGTGGTTACAGCATTTCAAGCAGCGCCAAAACAGCGTGTTTCAGTTGTCATGCAAGTTAAACTGTGGCATGGTAGTTTGCACATTTTTCTTATTTTAATAACATGCTGAACTAAACAGATGAGTTATCAGAGTATAGGTGGATGAACTAAAATGAAGTAGATTAAAGTTGCTGGACGCTCCACATTGCAGGGTCGCCTATGCTATGGTAAAGATTGCATGAACATGTGTATTACAGAGCGAAATCTGGCTACGAAGTAAAAAAAAAAAAAGAAATTAAGCTATGAATGTTGAGGTAACAGGAATAACAGTATATACAGTGAAGAATGCAAGGTACAATATATGGAGGCGTAGCTTGGTAGGTTGTTAACTAGTAGCAGTACCTCAGTATTTGTATTAGTAAAACAACGTTAAACAGTGGCGCTAATGCGCTTGAGAAACCCGATATAAACACAATAAACTTCTTGTGAGGCTAGAGTATCTTGGGCATGCACAGTGAGTGCAAGGTGAGCTACTGCTTATTACTTGCGTTTGAATGTCTCACTGAGACAGGTCAAGGCAATTGTGTCCAGCATATTGGGCAATAAAATCAGGTTGTAGAAGGCATGCTAAAGGAATATTGTATAGGGCAAAGTTAGACAATCAAACAGGGGCAGTACCAGGATACCACTGCAGACCTAGAGGTTTAGCTAGTCAGGCGGTGATAGAGCAGGGTGGGTACGTAAAATGTGCACCATTAGGTTGTGAGTAATTTAAGACGGATTTGAGATGTATGAGCTGTTGTAGAACTCGTTATTGGTGCTGCATTTGGAGTTAGGAGGATAGAGTTTGTACTTTATGCTGTTAGGTACAACAGGCAAAGTAATAATTTGGGAGTAATTTAGGGACTAAAATGATAATGAGGTTAAGAGATTGATTTAACGTTAACTCAAAATTGTCAATTCAAGGCTACAGTTACTGACATGCACCCCACTTTGGCCCGCCGTGCCATGCTCAGTAGTGTGGGAGTTTGCTATGGAAATTTTTGTTAGGAAAACTGATTGCCCCCGCTCGTGAGAAAGGACCAGCTAATCCAGCTTTGGTAAGGGCTAGTTGTGAAAATAGCTCAATGTGTCCTTACTCATTATTTCATACCTAGACATCACAGGTCTGGGCTGATTTTATCTCCTAAGGTTAAAACCTCAGTTTAGAACTGTGGTCTAAGTCTTTCAAGAGACAAAATGTTTTGAGAAAACATATCAAAGGAACGAGCTGGGTAAGTGCAGCAGGAGACATGTGGTGCATGGGAGTACGGTGCGCTTCGATAACATGTACTACAGATTGTGAGAGGTAAAATAAAATGCAATAATGCAATACAATAAGCGGTAAGTCCCGTCAGAAAACTGACAGACCTCTACCCCCGGGCCCCCTTTTTCTGCTGACAGCAGGACCTGGTGGGGGGTCGCCCGAGGGTAGAGGAGTAGGGATAACAGTTTAAGACATCTAAGTAAAGTATACTATTACTAAAACAAAAAAACAAAAAAAAAAACAACAACAAAAAACACATTTTTGGCAATGGAGGTGAGTGCCCTCCTATATGTGAGAGAACTAATTCTAAGTCGCTATTGTGCGACATCTTGTGCTATTGGGCCAGGCTGGACTGAGATTATAAGGGATGTGGATCCCTTGGGCCATGCGTGGTAGTCCAGGGGGTCGTCATGCTATATGCCATCAAGTGTCGTGCTAATTGTGGGTCACTTACATTCAGACTACTATATATTGGTAGTTACAGTGGAAAGTCAATTTCTAAGTCCAGAGAGCTTGCCGAGCCCTGTTAGTTGGACGGTATGGCCCCCGGCCTAGTTCATGTGGTTACAGCGACGTATGGGTCGGGTGTGAGTCCTTGTGGCACGAATGGGACAGTTCTAGTCGGGTCCCAATCGTGTCGCGGAGATGTCGGGCTTTTCTGGCCTGTTTGCTTGAGGGAGTCTGTAGGTAGGCCCAGTACTTGCAGGAGCGGTGCCGCCTCGCAAATGTCCCGTATCTGATGAGTGACCGATCCCTGCTGGATGGTGAGGGTGTGGGCCGGTCTCCAGCGGTATCTGAGGCCTTGTTGGCGGAGAAGTGCAGTTAGAGGTTGGAGGGAACGTCTCCAAGCCAGGGTGCCGCTGGAAAGGTCGGCATAAAAGCTCAGCGCCCTGTTATCAAATTGTAGGGGTGTCTTGCCTTGCAGGGCGTCCAGTACAGCCGTTTTGTCCGTTCTGTTTCGGAACGCAATTATGATGTCCCTGGTGGCCCCGGTAGGTGCTTTCGGCGATTTGGGGACTCTGAACAGGTAGTCGGGGTGTATGCGGTCTGCTTGTGCTGGTGGCAGAATCAGTGTGAGCAGGCGTTGAACAACCGTCGGTAGTTCTGCTTCAGAGAGATCTTCCGGGAGTCCCCTGACTTTCAGGTTGTTACGCCGTCTGGCGTCTTCGTGCTCGGCCATGCGGCTTTCATGTGAGCGTTGCTGTAGTTGCAGCTCTTGCACGGTGCGTTTGAGTTCTCCTATGTCCCTTGCGTTAGTTTCCATTCGGCCCTCCATTGTATTTAGTCGGGTTGTCACTCCTTTGAGATCGCCTCGCAGTGCAGTGATATCTTTATGGAAGTCGTTATGGTGGTCCGCGAGTATTTGTTTGAGGATCGACACTGTCACTGGTGTGGAGTCTGTATCGACGTTGGTCGGATGTGAGGACCTTCCTGCCCTGGGGGCCGGTAAGTAATCTTCTCCTGAGAGGTCGTCTGAAAAATCAGAGCAGCCTCCATGGAGTGCCGCCATGTTGTGTTGGCTTGCTCCTCGGGCCTGTCTCCACATGTCTCCTATGGTGAGTCCCGGGTTGTTTTTTTCCATGTTTGGTTTTTTCGTTTTGCGTCCCATCGTAATAGGGAGGGTGTTGGGGGTCTCTGTCGCAGTTTATGGGTAGTTTGTGAGGGTATTTTCTTGTTTTCTACGCTTTTGTCTCGGAGCTCCGGATTGTTGCGGCCGCTTGGTTTGGCTGTCAAGCTCCGCCCCCTACATATTCTTTAAAATCGCAATAAATCAAAAAAGAAATAAAAATAATAAATTGGGATAACCTTGCTGAAGAAGGACCCTACTCTCAATTAAGAAATAAAATTATCTTGGGAGCTGTAATGTCTAGTGCATGGGTCGTCAACCTGGTCCCTACCGCCCACTCGTAATGACTTTTTTTAACCTAATGTCCAATAATAAAAAAAAATAGCTCTGAATATATTGTATGATATTATCCTAAACACATAATTACTACTTCATATAATCACAATTCATTGCATTCTTTTTACCTCTGTACCTTTTGTACCATGTTGTATTTCATTTACTCGGCATGCTTTAACAAGTATTTAACCTATTGTTTCTACACATTTAAGAAAACCTTATAATTAATAATTCGCTTCTGCTGATGGATCAGCACCAAGGTTATGCATACACCAAGGTTTATCTTTTGTTTATTGGCATGTATGTGCAGTCATGGGAAAAATAAAGTACACCCTCTTTGAATTCTATGGTTGCCAGGACATAATAACAATCATCTGTTCCTTGGCAGGTTTTTAAGATGAACAACAACATATGACATATATACAATATATATGCAACACATGAATATACATGTCAACATGTATCTCTTTGCACCAAAACCTGAATCACTGTTAGCACTTTATTCATACCCAAACCCTGTATTCCTCGGCCCAAACCAGGCTCTTACATATGTGGCATTTTTTTTTTTTGTAGACAGCAAATTCAGTTATAATTCTTCTGCAATTAAACTATTTTCAAATGATTTTCACGGCAGCATTTGAAAATAGCAGGGATCAGTTGGACTAAATTTGGCTACCATTCAGTTCTTAGTAAATACAGAGAACCACAGAGGATCTGCAGAAGAACTGAGCAGAATGCTAACAATCAAAATGTCTAGAGTAAATTTGCCATTTAGTGTAGGCCCCCTTGTTTACATTTTATAACTGACAGCTAAGGCACCCAGATAGAATAAATGGATCCCTTATTGATGACAGTATCTGAATGTTCCAGTACATGTCAGTCAGTATCAGTGTGCTGAAGCTTTTGCCGGAGGCAGCTCAGTAAAACCCAGTCAGTCAGTCAGTCTGTGGGCATAAAAGTTAAGCCAGTATTTGCAGTGTTATTAACTCATCTTCTTTCCCCACCACCAGTGTTACTGTCTGACAAAAGGGATCTGTGTTATGAAGGGGCTCTACCCACCAGTTTGTAGAAGCCAATTAAATAAATTGTATATTATTATCATATTATCATATATTGTATATTGTATATTATTAATACAGTGGATTCTCTTGATCAAATTAGCCTTGTATTCAGCACGTACACATGGTAATAATAAAAGTAATAAAAAATCATATAAGTACAAATAAGGATTAAATCTCATCTCTACAGGTGTAACAAATAAACATTGTTGCTCTTGCAAAACCGTTTCGCCAGCTTAGAGCGCATGCTTGTGCCCAGGGCAAGTGAGGGGAGGTTGCTTTTTTTTTTTTTGTATACTGAGGGCAACAGAGGGAGGCAGGATGAAATACAAAATGGGATGGGGAAGCAATCTTGCCCTTGCAGGTGCTCTACCTGCAGGGTTGATGATTTCTACGCCTGATGTCAATGATGAGATTTTCCCTAATTGGAAATGCTAATTTTTATTTATTTTTTATACTGCTTTTCCTTTTTTTTTACCTCTGCTGGTCACTTCTCACTTGTTCTGTGACTAGTAACTGTCCGATAGCCATCAATCATCTTTATTTCCTGTTAGTCATCTCTTTTTATGTAGCCACAGATAGAATTCAGAACCACAAATCAAGATGAAAATATACAGTCATGGTGCGTTACAGCTGGTTCATGATTCCGTTAACATATTAGGTCGGAGTTCAGGAATTAAACTAATCACCCGATAAGCCTAAATTCGGGCAAATGGCAGTTCAGACTGAAATTAATCATCAGATTACATAGCATCTCACCTCTCTTGTATACTTTTTCAACCTTCATTTATTTACAAGTGTATCTGTAAATAACACAAATAACAATAAAATTGCTTATAAAATATCTTCACAAGCCTTGTGTACGGATGTACAGAAAGTAGTAATTTAAATACATCATGCTATAATAAATTAGTTATGTGTGTTTTCTAAATGGCATAATTTCCACTTTAAAATATACCACAGCTCACTAATCAGTCTAAAATAATCTTAAAGTCAATGACGGTAAATCAATGTGACAGATCTTTAAAATTAGAGTTAAACGGAATATATTGTCAATCTTCTGTACATATTGCTTGGGTATAAGATTGAGTATGTCTGTAAACCAATCTATCAGTTACATGAAATTATCGCACAAATATCAGCTGTCAAAAAAATAATAATATTCTATATATTTTAGAAAACAAGAACAGAATGTACTTCCCCGCTTCTGGAAAAATAGATGTCTGCTGTCTTCGAGAGATACAATCTTACAATGTATGAAATTGTTATTGGAAGTGTTTTAATGAAAGGGTTTTTGAAGAACAGTTGAGGCTGAACTTGCAGTACCTCTATGCAGGGAATTAGTTCCACATTCTATCAGTAGGCAGATTAGGATTTCACATTCTGTAATTCACAGAAGTGATATAATATTGTGAATTGTATATCATTGCATGGAAAGTAAGGATGCAGTCTCAGCCTACTTGCAGCAGCTGAAAAAACTGTTTGTAGAAAGCCACAGCTGCAGCTCAAGATGGATCCATGGGTGTACCCTTCTCTATGCACGTTTAAAGAGGCACTATAATCATCAGAACAACTATAGCTTTTTGCAGTTGTTCTGTTGTCTGCAGCCTGTCCCTGCAGGCGTTTTAATGAAAACACTGCCTCTTCAGATAAAAGACAGTACTTTCATTGCTAGCTTGTTACACACCTTGTGACGGTCACTCGGATGGCCACTAGAGGTACATCCTGTGTCAATGTGCAGCACTGGCGTTCAACGACTCTATGCTCTGCCTGAAGCTGCTGAATGTTCCTCACAGAGAGGCATTGATTCAATGCATCTCTATGAGGAGATGCTGATTGGCGCAGTGCGACATTGTGACACGCATGCACAATAGCCTCCCAATGAAAGCATCGGAAAAGCATTGGATTGGCTTAACTCATCAGGTTTGATGATCTCAGCCACGGAGGTGGAGCGAGGTGGGGCCAACCACAGCGAGACCAGTGTGGAGTGGGAGAAAAGAAAGGTAAAATCACCTAAACAGTGATTATATCACTATAGTGTCAGGTATACATGTTTGTTATCCTCACACTATATTGCTCTTTTAAATAGCAGAGAATCCACTGCTATGGCCATTAGAGTGTCCATTCACTGACCATGTCAAGGCTGCTTTAACTAAAAGAACGTTTAGCTTTTTTACCTGGACGTGTCAGGTAAGCTTAAAGTGTTACTCCAAGCACAATAGCCACTACAGCCAGCTGCCATGGTAATGATGTCAGAAGAACCCCTTACAACAGATTGCCACTTACTTGGGTTCTGCCGTGTGCCGAGCCTCCCTATATGGAGTCTGAAAAACATCTGACTTTTGTAAAGCTGCGGAAGTCAGATACCAATCCCACCTGTCATTCATTGGCTGTCATTCATTGGCTCTCAGCCAATAAATGAGTGTCTAAGCAAAGAAATATGCACAGAATTCACATTGGTCATCCCAGAACTCTAGCCGGATGGGGGGGGGGGGGGGGGGCTATATCTGTGTATACTTACTAATATACACCTTTTATATTCTCAACTGATTTGTTTCTTATCTAACTGCTGATAACTGCTACATAATATGAATTATTTAATTGATGTGCATGCTGTTAGATTTGAAGATGTTATTTATTTTGTCCTATAAGATAATATTCACAGATTAGAGCACATTTAAAAATAATATCTAAAAATGTTCCTGTAAATGTAATGCATCCAGTTCTTTTGACCACAGCTGAATTTTAAAATCATATAATATTTGTATCAGGCAAAGTCATAAATTTCCCATCTGTTCTACGGGCATTGCTTTTGTGCAACAAGGTTTTCATGTTAGCTACTGTTCAAAATCCAAAATATAAGCATCCCTGGAAACAGTTTGATAGTACACATTAAAATAATTATCTGTAGGCACTTCCACACTTTTACATTGCCAGAGGTTGTTAATTTTTCTAGCTTAAAACATTGTGAGAAAGAAAATGAACCATCCAATCTTTGCCTGCAGCTAGCCAACCATTAAAAATACCCTCAATGCAGCTAAAGACGTTCAAACCATTTTATCGGGAAAAATAAACAACCTTTAATGAATGCAGATACAAGCTGTAAATAACTAAACCAGCAATGCTAACTTACAAACTTAGTAATTTCAATGCTGCAGATCAGAACAGCAAAGCCCACTTTCTGCATTGTAAGGAAATACATGCATTGCATACATAAAGCACATGCAATTACAATAAACAAACAGTCAAATAGTGGTCTCATTCGATCCTCGTTTACCAGGAGAAATTCGGGAAATGCCCACCTTTTTACCAGGAGGGTACGGGCATAAGTACTTTTTATCAGGAAATGCACACCTTTTTATACCTGAAAGGAGCCCGGGCACCATACGTCAAAGAATATATGTATATAAACACACAGCCATATAAATATATATACATACAGCCACACACAGATATTTGATCTCCCTCCCTGCAACATTGTATACTTTAACCACTAGAGAGTGTGCCTGGGAGGCTGTCGGTCTCCTCCTCCTTTAGGTCGTCCCTCTCTCTCGCGAACCCCGGCTGTCAGAGTGTTGCTGCGGTTACTATGGCATGCTCCGATGCTGCTTTCTGCCAGGGAATGCGATGAAAGCATGGGCACGCAGCAGGAGTCGCCAAATACTGCCAGACTACCAGGGAATGCAGGGACCAAATACCTGACCACAGGTAAGAGCATGGGGGGACACATATTACATCAAAAATAAAATAATAATAATAGAAACATAGAAACATAGAATGTGACGGCAGATAAGAACCATTCGGCCCATCTAGTCTGCCCAGTTTTCTAAATACTTTCATTATTAATAAACAGCTTCTCTTTCCTGCCACTTAACAACATAGCCCCTATCTCAGTTCACACACAGACGCTGCACCAACTGCTTTCACACACTGGATCCACTACACAAACTGCATTCACTATATACACAAACGGCACTACTTACACATACACACAGCCTCCAGTACATACACACTACATCCCGTACACACACACACACAATACATTCCCTAAACACAAACATTACATCCCCTACCAACACACACTACATCACCTAATGCAGCTCTAAGTGTCTGCGAGATGGTGGAGGAATTGTTGGCAGGCCCTGTAGGCAGATTCGGAGATAGTCCTGTGAACTGTAAAAAGGGCCCTACAATTTCTGATGACAGCCCTGTTCCCAACCCAATGCTGTAGGTAATTTACTGGTGATAGTAACTGCCCCTCACCTTCCTGCACCCCATGGCTTGTGAGGTGGAGATCTGATTGGCCTCCAGGATGATGTTAACAGGCTTGTCACAGAGTCTTGAGTCCATGCTGATAACGGAAGGATAAATAGTTACACAGTTGCAATATAGGTTGAAAAGAGGCTCAAGTCAATCAACTTCAACATTTCAAACTTGTCTGTTTATGCTGTTCATTACAAAACAAGGAAACATTATTTTAAATCATTACTATTTGTGCCACCAATGGGAAAACATTATTTGGCTCCAAAGCTAATAGCCCACATATGAATAATTATACTCATGAATATTTTCATTTTCCACTACAAAGCCAATATTTAAAAATGTCTCCTGAATCTTCTAAGACTACTCCTTTGGACAATAAACTTTACTGCTTTTTTGCTTTTATTTGCTTTTTTTTTTTTTATTGTAAAAACGTATTCCTTGGGCAAAATTTATTTTTTTCAAGGTCAAATAGATTTCCATTTATTCACTGTATATATAAATAGTAACGGGAGTGCACAGGTAAGATAAGTAAGCAAAGCATAGCTGGTTTCAAGACTTTTAATAGCTTAGCTACTATTTAGACTTTAATGTGAACATACAATGTACATTTTCAACAATTCCCATTTTAGTTTACCATTGAGCATTGCACTAGTTATTTGGATTTCCTGCTTACTGATATTTGGCTTTGTCTCTCGTTATTCCGTCTCTCTGTTTCCCTTGACTTCGGCTCGTGTTTTGACTATCTATTTTTTCAGAACCCAACCATTCTTAGGATTGAATAAAGAAATGTATCCCTGCCCTTGTTGGTGGGTCCAACTGATGGAACTCCTCAACACTGGCAGAGATTCACCTAGTTTGGACACTCCAGCAGTGGTGTATCCTGGTTTTGTGCTGCCCTAGACTTTAATCATGGAAGGTCAATTCTGATAGCTACAGACAGCAGATAAGCTTAGCTCCAAGTTGCTAAGTAAAGTATTGACTAGAAACACTGGTCTTAAGGCTGGGAGCAGACTTAGTTGCAAAACTCTAAAGGCCACAGCTATCGTCTGTGGAATTATCTAAATAGAGCCAACAGGATTAAAAAGTAGTCTTGCAAATAATCAACAGTTCAAAACTGCAAATATACCCACACATATGAGGGCTAGATAACTGTAATGAGACCTACTTGTAATGTCTAAGGCTCTCAGTATATCTTACCCATATTATATGAAAAGAACCGGGGAGGAAATTGAAACAGCTTGCAGGACTGTAGTACTAAGTCTAAGAGAATATAGTTAACTGCTCCCAGGCAACATGTCCAGTGTGATGAGGTGAAAAATAAGGAAAGTGAAAATTAGAGTGATCTAATGTGTAGAACCATACTTAGATTGTTGGTTACCTACACATAGTGACAGTGCCCTAGTGAAAAAATAAGTGAAAGGAAAGAGAAACCCGACGCGCGTTTCGGTGCTTTCAGTAATGCACCTTCGTCAGGGGCTGGAGGGAGACTGACCTCAGGTCTCCTTTTAAATGTGTGCTAGTAGCTGCTAATACATGTTGGACCAATCAGAATCAGGCATGTGACTACATTTTGGCGCCAAAACAAAACAAACAAACAAATAAAGTTAAAAAAAAATAAAAATGTTTTTTTTTTTTTTTTTGGCCAATCAGAGAGCTTGCCATCTGACATCAGCGGATGAGTGGTTTTAACTGTTGTGGTGCCGAAATTTATCCTTAGAGAATGAATAGCTTCTGGCTATTGGGGCTACTACTGTGATAATTAGTAGCTTATATTAAAGTGAATTACTGCCATGATCTTCCTGGGAGACCATAAGCATATATGGTCTTTGAAGTGGTATTGTGGTTACTGAGGCATTTCTAGTATTCATGCCTGTACTGGTGAAGTTAGTTATTTGCATGCTGCTTAGTGATGCTATGAATTCCTCACCTTGATGCAGCTGTAATTTGTGTAGCTTAGTTTTGGGATAGGGTTACATTTTATTGATACTGTAGAAATATACAATTTCTGCGGCAAGAAAACCTAGCCGGCGAAATCAAGAATGCTGTTTTATGGTCAAATACAGTTCGCACATAGTGAAATCAAACCCGTATCTATTATTTAAACTGACTTATTATATGAAAAGACAATGTCAATTGACTCAGTCATAATGTCAGGTTTAAAGCTGGATTAATTTCGGCAGTAATGAACTAAGTCACAGACTTCTGTCCCTAGACACATATCAGGAATCAGACGATTCTGTTCTAACAGAATACCGGGCAGAGGTGTCTTTGCGATGCTTACTAGGAAACGGTGTTACCTGTGTCTTTGATTATTGGAGTAGTTATATGCTGGAAAGCATGTGACTATTAACTAAGCTCTGAAGTCGGGACAGTAGTGTGTAGTTGATAGATTATCGCATTGCAGCTAATAAATTGTAATTGCCTAAAAGACACAGATATCCAGCCCTATTATAAGAGGAAAGATCAAGGACATTTCCTTTTATGGGGTCTGATAAAGTGTATTATGTACCGCTTAGTGACATACCGTCACTTCTTAAAGGACCAGACGTCCATATTAATGGCTGTGTGTCCAGGCAGTTTTTACAATGATTGTGTTGCAATTACTATTTTTAAGCTTAGCTCTGACTGTAATGTTAATTAGAGTCTGATTACTGGGACAGTCTGACTTCATAATCATAACATCTAAAAATTGATGTGTGTAGTCTGATTGTTAAATGTAATAGGTTAGAGGAACAAGTGCAGCAGCTACTAGCTATGACACAACTTAATTTAATTTTGCTGAAGACTATTTACATATTTACATATATACAATAATGAGAATGGCGTGTATGCTCATTAGAACCTTAATGGAAATGTAATCCTTTTAAAACAAGAGAGAGGCATGGTATTTGCTGTGTATAGATAGTTTCTAGTCAGAGATGAAGGACGTATACGAAAAGCCTTCATTCAACCCTGCAGGGGACAATGTTTTGAGTGTGTATATCCAATAACTTTCTCTTTGTAGAAGTTTGATATCTATATCCCCTTTTCTTGGGCCTAGTTTGATTTTCTCTAAACCGTTGAAGCGTAAGTCTTGTGCTGACCCTCCATGTTTCATTTTTAAATGACGTGAAATCACTGTATCAGTTTGTCTGGAAGGATTCACTGAATTAATGTGTTCCAGAATACGATTTTTAAAGGGTCTAAATGTCTTCCCCACATACTTTAGGCCGCAGCTACAAGTCAGGAGGTAGACAATTCCAGCTGTTTGGCAGTTAAAAAACGTTTTAACTGTGTATGTCTTCATATTGTTTGCATTAGAAAAAGTTTTTGAATGCCTTCTGATAAATTTGCAAGCCTTGCAACGTCCACACTGGTAGGTGCCTACTGTTGGAGACTTAAGCCAAGTGGTCGGGCCTGTTTTCAATGGGAGATGACTTGGTACAAGAATGTCTTTAAGGTTGCGGCCTCTTCTGGCTGTGAGTGAGACATGAGGAGTAAGGACTTCTTTTAGATGTTGATCTTGGTATATTAGTGGCCAGTATCTTTCAAGGGTTTGTTTCACAGGGTCCCATCCAGAATCAAAGGTGCCAATACACCTGATCAGGTTCTGGGTTGTATCCTTGGTGGAATTCTCAGTAAGGAGGGACTCCCTTTCAGTTAGTAGTGCCCTCTGGTATGCTGACTTCAGGCATCTATAAGAATACCCTTTCTTTTTAAACTGCAACCTCAAGGTTTGGGCTTTCAGTTTAAACTCTTCTAGTGTGGAGCAGTTTCTTCTAACCCGAAGATACTGACCCGTGGGTATTCCTCTCTTTAGAGAGGAAGGATGGCAGCTCTCCCAATTTAGCAGATTATTAGTGGCCGTAGGTTTTCTAAACAGGGTAGTGGATACATAATTATCCTGTGTAATTTCTAGTGTGACGTCAAGAAAGTGTAGCTTATGGCCTCCTATTTCATGAGTAAGTCTGAGATTGATGTTATTAGTGTTTAAGGCTTCTACGAAGCTGTTAAACAATTCAGATGATCCAGTCCATACAATCAACACGTCATCAATGTAGCGTTTCCATAATTTGATGTACTTATGGTACTGGGAAAACCCTGCATTGAAGACAATGTTGTGTTCCCACCAACCTAGTTGGAGGTTCGCATACGAGGGCGCACAAGTTGTCCCCATAGCGGTCCCTCTCACCTGGTGGTAGTAGGTCACCTCAAACAAAAAGTAGTTGTGCGTAAGTATGTACCGTAGGAGTTCCACCACTAAGTCATTGTGGTTGGTGAATGACCCATCTCTAGATTGGAGGAACCACTGCACGTTCTTGATGCCTATGTTGTGAGGGATGGAACTATATAGTCCTTCTACATCAAGGCTACATAGTTTGGCGTGAGGAGGTAGTGTCATGTCTTTCAAGATGTTCAAAGTCTGTTTTGTGTCTCTAAGGTGAGAAGGGAGAGTCTTAACAAAATCCCGTAATATGTACTTTACATATACACTGCAGTTTTGAGAGAGGTTATTCCTGCCTGAGACTATTGGTCTCCCAGATAGTATTGCCTGTTGTTTGTGGATCTTGGGCAGGGAGTAAAAAGTTGCTATGGTTGGTTTTTTGTTCCACATGAACTTGTATTCATCCGTTGTTATAAGATTCTTTTGGAGGGCTAGGTCCAGTATATTTTTTAATTCAAGTAGGTACTTGTTTGTTGGATCAGAAGCTAGGACTTCATAGGTGTTCACATCATCTATAATTCGATGTACCATTTGTACATAGTTTGTCCTGTCCATTACGACCAGGTTTCCCCCTTTATCAGATGGTTTAATGGTGATAGATTTGTTCTTTTTAAGGACATTTAGTGCCTTCCTTTCTTGAAAGCTCAGATTGTCTGTGGATTGAATGTCATCCCCTATAGTCTCTAGTTCCTTACAGGTTAGTTCTACGAAAAGATCTATGTATTTGAACTCTGGGATATAGGGAGTAAATTTGCTTTTAGGTTTTAAATTCGTAAAAGCAGCCGTCATCGTAGTCACTGGATCATTGCTGTTGAGTAGGTCCACTAGATTGTCCAGCAAGTTCATATCTTGAATTTCTAGACCTAGTCTTCCCACTCTTTTAGTCTTTTGAATACAGTGAAATTTGTGGAGAGATAGTTTTCTGGCAAATAGATGAATATCTTTTGTCCAACAAAATTTATCGAATTTTGGTGTGGGGACAAAGGATAGTCCTCTCTTAAGTATCTGAGTCTCAAGGGTAGTAAGCTGGTGAGAAGACAGGTTGATGATCAGGCTTTCCTTTGTTAGTATGTTTTCTTCTGTTTGTACCTTTATGTTGACCTGCTTCTTGTGTTCCTTTGGGATTTCCCTTCTAAATTTCCCCTTTCTAAAAAATTAATACCCTTTTTCAGAATATTTTTGGGATTTGAGTCTGTGGAGGTGGAAGCACTTTGTATGGTTGGTCCTGTTTCAGAGCCACTGGTGTCGTATTCCGATGTGGAAAATTGATCAAAATCCACTCTTCTACTGCGCTTAAATTTTTGGTAGATGTTTCCTGTCTAAAAGTCTTTAGAGTCCCTCAGGAATTTTGAGTGTTTGCGTGTTTTAATAGAGTTTTGAAACCTGTCAAGTTGTTTTTTTAGTTTTATTTCAAGTTGTTCAAAGTTAGTTTCTTTTTTAAAAACTTGAATTTTGTCTATCTCTTCATTCACTTCTTTATTGATTTTCTCTAGTCTCAATTTTTCACATCTACATAAGATGTCCATGAATTTACGGGAACAGACGCCTGCTGCTTCCTCCCATTCCTTAATGAACTCAGTTTCTTCTATGTGGGGTCCAGGGATGTTTTGGACTCTAAGTCCCCTTGGAATTAACTCCTTATTGAGATACTTCTCAAGTGAGGCTACCTCCCACCCTGCTCTTATTTGTTGTTTGAATAAATATGTTAAATGGTTGAAAGTTGAGTGAATATTAGTATTTGTAATGTTCTCTGTTAGATGTCCTTCTGAAAACACAGAATCAATATCTGTATACCATGCCTCTCTACTTGCTTTGTCGGATAAAAATCCAGCCATACCTCGAGCTACGCTATAGGTGTATAGGTATTGAAACCTTGTTAGTATTGAATAAAGAAATGTATCCCTGCCCTTGTTGGTGGGTCCAACTGATGGAACTCCTCAACACTGGCAGAGATTCACCTAGTTTGGACACTCCAGATGTGTCCTGGGGCTTAACCCATAAATAGAGAATAGTGAAAGAATTTACTTAGACCATCTGGATACCAGAACCGGAGGTCTATAGTAAGTACTGGAGTAGGAAAAATGGGATTACCAAATCAATTAATGATAGGACCGTAAAGAGTCTTTAGCAAAAATAACAAAATAGGTGGTCAGATACCCGAATTGGGTAAAAAATCTCGCCACAATGGCTCACCTCAAAATATCTTGGTCAATGGAGTACTTTATAGATTTGTCTTCAGATAGCTACAGATATTAGACTTTAATCATGGAAGGTCAATTCTGATAGCTACAGACAGCAGATAAGCTTAGCTCCAAGTTGCTAAGTAAAGTATTGACTAGAAACACTGGTCTTAAGGCTGGGAGCAGACTTAGTTGCAAAACTCTAAAGGCCACAGCTATCGTCTGTGGAATTATCTAAATAGAGCCGTTGGCCAACCTATTTTGTTATTTTTGCTAAAGACTCTTTACGGTCCTATCATTAATTGATTTGGTAATCCCATTTTTCCTACTCCAGTACTTACTATAGACCTCCGGTTCTGGTATCCAGATGGTCTAAGTAAATTCTTTCACCATTCTTAGGATTGGTATTGCAATTCTCTCTACTGTGTCCTGTCTGCGTGTTATGGTTCCCTAGTGAGCATTACAGTTTTTCAGCAATTTGAGCTACAGTAGCTCTTCTGTATGATGAGACGATACGGGCTAGTCTTCACTCCCCAAGTTCACAAATGAGCCTTGGGTGACCCTGACACCAGTTCACTGGTTGTCTTTACTTACACTACTTTTGGTAGGTACTAACCACTGCATACCAGGAACACCGCACAAGACTTTTTCTTTTGGAGATGCTCTGACCCAGTAATCTAGCCATTACTATTTGGCCCTTGTCAAAGGGATTCAGAACTTTTCACTTGTCCATTTTTCCTGCTTCCAACACATGAAATTCAAGAAATGACTATTCACTTCCTGCCTAATGAATCTCACCCCATGACAGGTGCCATCGTAACTATTTGATCAGTGTTATGCACTTCACCTGTCGGTGTTTTTTTGTGGCTGAACAGTGCAAGTGTAGTCATGAATAAGAACTTCACACAGCTGAATGGTAATAGATGTTTAGATCCAAAGATCGAGATTTAACAAGGCAAAAAATAGACTATTCTGGGGCAAGGGGCTAATTAAGGAGTTTTACCATGGAAACCAATATTATGAACCTTTCACCTATATAGCAACAGTTTTCTCTTAATAAATCTCCCTCAATCTGTCCAGTGAAATACATACGGAATCTGAAGATGTCTTTTATTTGGTGTTTATAGAAAGGGTTTGCAGTAGCATGCAGTATTTTTCGCGTCCCCTGAGGATCAATATTTTGAAAGTATTCCCATTTAAAATGAACATCTTACAGCTTATGGAGCTGTGATTATATGGACCCAAAGAATCATTGATGAAGCACTTTTACACATATTACCGTAGGTAAAGGAGTTTTGAATTATAGTAGGAATTCAGTTACTTGACTGGCTGATCACTATGAATCCAGTCTTAATTATCTGCAGAGCTTAAAGGGTTTTCTGCTTTTCAAAGTAGTCATGGTGATGGGAATGTGTATGTTCAGTGTTTCACCTAGAAACTCTGTACCATGCAAAGGAGATATTTTAACTTTTGTGCCAGAGGCTAATTACGCAACAGCACGCTTCTTGACTGAAGTAGCCAGAAATCTGTTCCGGGGTGCAAATATGAATTCTGTGCAAGAATGTCCTCAGCTTACACACTAATGGACTTATCTCTGCCAGCAAAGGGAAGCTTCAGTATCACCTCTCTCCAGTAAAAGATTTTATCTTTTAAATTCGCGCCCCCTCGCTTTATCCACCATCTTCCTCCCACTCCTACCCAGTTTAAAGCATACCCATGCACCCATCAGATAAAGAAACAGTGCAATCAAATGCTTAATTGTGACCATGAGTGGGTACCAGTGACGTCAAATGGAGGAGTGGAATCAAGCGAGGGGTGCTTCACCCTGTGCTGAATTACTGGTAAAGGTTTACAGCTTATTTTAATGCCCAGTATTGCATTATATAGTAAAAGTTTAGTTTAAAAAAAGAAAATGCTTACAAGGTTCACAACCTGTAGATACCCTACCTATCAATTCTCACTTCAGATTACTTTTCTTATGTTTTCTTACCTTACTTCAACATAAAAACATACCCTATGTGATTAATTAGACAAATATTTACACCATTCTGCTGAATGTTGAGCTTTGATCTACTGATAAATATTAGACATAACACATGCTAACGAGGTGAATTTAAACTTAATTTTATATTAGCCAAAAAATGTAAAAGTTTTCAGTGGGTTTCAGTGAGCTGATAAAATAACACCATATAGTGTTTTTGTTACATTGATGGCAAAATGTGTTAAGAATCTAAATGATGTTTATCCAAACTGCAGCTTGCATACACGGATTACTTAGTGATGAAGACTGACGTTCAATTTTCTCTTCTGGGTTACGGGCAAAGCACTATAAAAATAATTTGGAATTACGGTCTTAAAAGCCCCATTTGTTCTCTGTCTATACTGAGACCCATCATGCTTGAATGTGCGATGTGTGTCTTGTGCTAGCTGTTAGTTCTTCTCCGCATGCTCATTGAACATTTATCCGTGGTCCATTATTGTTAAAACAGTGATAAATAAACCCCTTCTCTTAATATAGAATGACATGTATTCTCAAATGCAAAACACTCTAGTGACCAATTTAATGTAGAAAATCAAGGAATGTAGTCAGCATCCCCAAAGTGCATTGCTTTGTTTTTTTTATAATGGGATCCTTCAACAGTTGAAGGGCAAAATCTAGGACATAAGCGTGTTTTATAATATGCAGTCTCTATTGTATTATTTAAACGTAAATTCTATACATATATATATATATAATGAGGCATTATTAGTTAGATATGTATAGACAGAGCGAGTTATTTACCTATGTATACAAAATAAGACAAATTTCATTGTTTTCATTTAGATTTTTGATAATTTTGTTACTGTTTTTTCTTTTTGTATCTTTTCGTGTCTCGGAGTTTTATACCCTAACGTATACTGTATTTCTTGAAAAATCTCAATAAAATGTAAATTTTAAAAGGGTTATTGTGGTTACAATTGTTACGGTGACAATATAACAATTACATTTTGCTTCCTCTGACTGAGCAGTGTAAAGGAATTATTCTGATATTCTCTCTCATTTTTTGTTATCTCTACATAATATGTAAATGTGAGGGCTATTTTATTTTGGCAAGCTTTGTTTTGAAGAAGGAAATGTATGCTTTGATAAAAAAAATATATATATATATTTCAAATAAGATATTAAGATCAATATTCTTTGTGTTAGGACCAGGAATGTGGGCATCTCTGGCTCACTTACTAATTAGACTAGGAGTCTGAGGGCCCTTGACCCACATATTTGCATTACCTTATGCTCTGGGGTTTCACAGATCACACGTATGATTTTTTTTTAACAGGTATGACAACGTTATGGCTTCAAAATAGCAACGTGTTTCAGCCAAAACAATTTACAACCGTTTTTTAAGCCATTGCACAAACTCTCCCCTTATTCAGAAAACAAAATATGTTGAACATGGTGAGTTGCATTCAAAAATCAACCCATGACCCAGATTAAACATTATTCAGACATCTTTATTCGGGGGGAACATTCAGAACAACAAGTATTATACCTTATACGTGTTTAGAGGAACAATGGTAAATGGTACATGGTGGAAGAAGTGGGTACTACATTGCCATTAATTACCACTACCTGATTACAAGCTATTGCCGTGGAGAACAGAAAAACCCATTTGAAGTTTTGAGGTTTAACCCTGCCTGCTGTAAACTGCTATGTTTACCTATGGGTTAATCCAGCCTCTAGTGGCTGTCTCATTGACAGCCGCTAGAGGCGCTTCCGCGCTTCTCACTGTGATTTTCACAGTGAGAAGACGCCAGCATCCATAGGAAAGCATTGAGAATGCCTTCCTATGGACTGGCTGAATGCACGCACGGCTCTTGCCGCGCATTCAGCCGATGGCGTCGGAAGGAGGAGGAGAGTCCCCAGCGTTGGATAAAGGTGAGTGTTTAAACCCCTTCCTCCCCATTCAGCCCGGCGGGAGGGGGACCCTGAGGGTGGAGGCACCCTCAGGGCACTATAGTGGTCCTTTAATGTAGATAAAGTTGTTATGGGGCCTAAAACGTCCCTTTAAAGTAACACTCCAAGTATTATAACCACTTCAACATTCTGTAGTGATTATGGTGCAACGGTTTATTAGAACGGTTTAACTTTCTACCTGGATTCTCCCCAGCTCTGCTCCGTGCCTCCACTACCTCAGCCAGACAGGAGCTTATTTTTCACCATCAGGAGTAGTGGAGACAGGGAGCAGTGCCAGTAATAAGTCAAACCATTTTAACCACACAGACCTCTCAATGACAAAGATGAGAAAGCTGATAAAGTAAATTTTTCACATACCCCCAAAGAAAACATGGGGAAAAATATGCATAAACTTTTCCTTAGGAAGTATAGCTACTAATTGGTTAAAAAAACAATATATATATATATTTATGATGTGCTCCTTTAAGCTGCTGCGACTGTTGTTTGGTGTAGAACTGAAGTTAAATTTGCATTACCTGGCCATCAGATATTACTATTTAAATATAAATTAGTCTTAGTTTTCAGTATTCCGTTATTTCTAATAAGTTTTGTTTTACAACGGTTACATGATGGCATACAATACAATATGAATTTTTGCTGGAAGTACAAAAGATTTATTTTTTTGATTATACTGAATTGTCACAGAAGACTGCTTTTCCAAATATAACAAAATATGGTCAGTAAAAAACACATTCCCCACAGAAACCCGTAGAATGTTCTGCATATTGCTATGTCATTGGCACATTTCTGCTGTATCCCTTTAAGTTTATAGTGACCGACCCTTAAAATGTGCAACCAGTGCGAGGCAGCTGCTCAGGGCTGTCCAACTGACCATTCTCAGATTCCAGAGACAGCCCTAGTGGTCACTGCCAGTCAGTACAAGAAAGAGCTACCAGAGAGATTAAGGAAAGCTGTCCCTATGAGAGAGCTTGTAAAGTGAGCATCGTCTCATTCTCTGTCTTTTATCTCTCCACTGCCTGGTCCTTAGAATACAGGATGTTAGTCTATGACATTAGAGTTCCTATGGAAATATCTTGAAGAGAGCAGGGCATCCAACCATCCTAAATTCGGCAGGACAGTCCTGATTTTTGGGTCCATTGCTACAGTCCTGACTTTGTTCCCATGTATTCTGCTTTTGTGGACACCAGGGAACTATCCCCAACAAAAATAGTGCAAGTACATCAGCAGACATGCTCGCACTATGTTCAGGGCACTATGATCCTACAGAGAGTACTGAAACAGAGGTCCCACTGAGGGTCTGCCCTCAGTGGAATGGCCTTGGATGATTGACAAGCAGCCTGGAGTACATTCACACCAGCTGATGTGTCAGTAACTCAGGCGGACCCACTCCTGTTCTGGATGGGCCCACCCTTCGGAGTGAAGCCAGTGATGCGATTATGTCACTGACTGACCCCCTTTATTCCCCTCCCACCCGTGTCCTACTTCTCTGCATGCCAGAGTTGGATGTAGGAGAGTGTGAGGAAACAGAGCAACTGAGCTAAAGACCCTCAGTTTATATTAACTCACTCTTTAATAGCTTGATATGAAACCTGGGATGGCACCAGGAGACTTTAGACAATATAACCTCTACACCTACGGTTTATTATTTTTTTATTTTAATCTTTATGGCCTCTACTGCTATGCATGACACCTCGTATTCTAAAGAGAGAGCATCTCTTCCTGCAAACCTCTCCTCCCCAAAAAATTTATTATAACGATTTTTTGGCTGCGCCAAATCCTTTTTCAAGGTGCTACCATCTTTAAGTTACTGGCGGTCAATGTACAGCCTGTGCCATTATCTGTCCATAGTATGCGATGGGATCTAAACATGCTCGGTATTAATAAAGGGGAGCTTGCGAGGCTAAGGAGGATTGACTGGATGGAAAAGTGAGTAAATTGGGAAAATTATACTTTACAAAGGAAATGGAACTTCAATATGATCCATCCTTTGTCAAGATTGGTCAGCACAGGAAAAATACAGAGGGAGAAAATAGTCCCCACCTTGTCTTATGTTTTTAAAGAGAAATAGATCAGAAGCAAGACAAAGAGTAAGAGAAAGGTAAGTTTCTTGGGTGACAGAGCCAATTTAATGAGCAGATATTATTTTTCAACAAAGTATACCTGTGATTTGGATGAGATTGTTAAATACCTGGCAGGAGAACAGGTTCTTTCCCTTTAAGCACCCTGTTTATTTTCTTCTGCATGCCACACCAAAACTGACCCATACTGGCTGAGCTTTGACTATAATATTTTGTTTGTCGATCACACAGAATAGCTACTACAGCTCAGATTGCTGAAAAACGTAATGCTGGCCATGATAGAAAGGTGAAAGAACACACATTGAATTGCAGTTTGCTGCGTATGGGGGAGGTAATGTAATAGGTGAGGGGAGGGGGGTCAGTAATGTATTGGGGGAGAGAGGGGTCAGTAATGTATTGGGGGAGGGGGGGTCAGTAATGTATTAGGGGAGGGGAGGGGGGGTCAGTAATGTATTGGGGGAGTGGAAGGGGGTCAGTAATGTATTAGAGGAGGGGAGGCGAGGGGGGTCAGTAATGTATTGGGGGAGTGGAAGGGGGTCAGTAATGTATTGGGGAGTGGAAGTGGGTCAGTAATGTATTAGGGGAGGGGGGTCAGTAATGTATTGGGGAGGAGGTCAGTAATGTATTGGGGGAGGGGGTCAGTAATGTATTAGGGGAGGGGGGTCAGTAATATATTAGGGGAGGGGCGGGGGGGTTACTAATGTGTTAGGGGAGGGGTCAGCTGTGTAATAGGGGAGGGGGGTCAGCAGTATATTAGGAGAGGGGGTGACAGCAGTATATAAGGGGGGGGGTCAGCCGCAGACACAATTGTATGGGATAATGGTCTACTATGATATTTTGAACAATGGGGGTTCTACATAAAGAGCTATTGTGGGGCAAAGTTCTAAATGTAATCTAATCACCCTAGCAATAAATGGTCTACTCTTGATGATTGCTCCACGTTTACACTTTTTTTTACTCTTTATGTATAAGGCCTTGTGTGCTTTTATATCTGTCTTATCTATAAATAATTCACTCTTCAAATGTGCTTTAAAATGCATGATTTTACCTTTTATGAACAAGAAAATGAAGTTGTGCCGGTATAATTACGCAATGCTATGGGGCTGGTATGTAATTTTTTTCAGGGCTGGTTTTCATACCCAGTCCGGCCCTGTTGAGGTGCTATATACTTTATTTAGATGGACCTGTTGCCTAAAGCCAGCTAATAATAATTAGTGATGTCGCGAACATGAAATTTTCCGTTCGCGAACGCAAGCTTCCGCAAATGTTCGAGAACAGGCAAACCCGGCGAACCGCCATAGACTTCAATAGCAGGCGAATTTTAAAACCAACAGGGACTCTTTCTGGCCACAATAGTGATGGGCCCCCACCCACCTGAGCGGTGAGTGGGGGCCCTAAACAAGAATAAGGAAGGGGGACCTAATGTCCTCCCCCCTGGACCCCACCCCTGAGCGGTGAGTGGGGGCCCTAAACACAAATTGGGGGGGAACCTAATGTCCTCCCCCCTGGCCCCCACCCCTGAGTGGCGGGTGAGGGCCCTAAATACCAATAGGGGGGACGGGACCTATTGTCCTCCCCCCAGCCCCCACCCCTGAGCGGCGGGGGAGCTCTAAATACCAATAGGGGGGACGGGACCTATTGTCCTCGCCCCAGCCCCCACCCCTGAGCGGTGGGTGGGGGCCCTAAATACCAATAGGGGGGACCTATTGTCCTCCCCCCAGCCCCCACCCCTGAGCGGCGGGTGGGGGCCCTAAATGTCCCCCCCAGGTGACTAGGGGTCCCCAAACCCCTAGTCACCCCCTCCCCCCCCAAAAAAACATCCTTCTACCTACCCCCCTCACCCTAAAAATAATGAGGGGGGAGTCAATAAAGCTAAACCTGTAAATACATAAAAATAAACTTACCATTAAATGTCTTCTTTTTTCTAAAATCTTCTTTCTTCAGCCCCCAAAAAGGCCAAATAAAAAGGCAATATAACCGTCGCACTTTAAAAAAAAAAAAAAAAAAAAAAAAACGAGCGCAAAAAAAATTAATCCTTGTTCCCCCTTCGAGGGCACACCACGTACTGAGCTCCGCAGGGCGGGTAAAGGCTTATAAAGCCTTGCCACGCCCTGCAATTAGGCTTAGACCACTCTGATTGGTTGGTTTAAGCCAATCAGAGTGCTCTGTGTAATTTTACACAGCGTGGGAAAGTTCTAGGTGGCTTAAACCCACCAATCAGAGTGCTCTGAGCCTAATTGCAGGGCGGGGCAAGGCTTCGCCAGGCGAAGATGGATTATTATTTTTTGCGCTCGTTTTTTTTTTTATTGCGTCGGTTATTATGGATATTTGTTTGGCCTTTTTGGGGGCTGAAAAAATAAGATTTTAGAAGAAAGAAAACATCGAATGGCAAGTAATTTTTTTTTTACAGGTTCTTAGTTAAATGTCCCCCTCATTATTTTTAGGGTGAGGGGGGTAGGTAGGGGGATCATTTTTTTCGGGGGGGAGGGGATGACTAGGGGTTTGGGGACCCCTAGTCACCTGGGGGGGCATTTTTTTTAGGGCCCCCACCCACCGCTCAGGGATCTCCCCCCTATTGGTATTTAGGGCCCCCACCCGCCACAGGCTGCTCACTGTTTAATAGACATGCCCCTACTCGTGGTATTGCGAGTACGGGCACAATTTACTAATTCTAAGTAATTTTTACTTAGTATTAGTAAATTTGGCTGAAAGACCACAAAAAAAAAATAGGGGGCGGACTGAACATCGCATATGTTCGCCATCCGTGACAAACGCGAACACGCTATGTTCGCCAGGAACTATTCGCCACCGAACCGTTCAGGACATCACTAATACTAATACAAATAGACTGGAAGTCTACAGTGAAATTCTTCCTAGTAATTTTTTTTCCATACTTGTATTTTGCATTTTAATCATTTTAATACATCAGACTTGTGTGTGATGTATGTAATTTCAAGTTATTATGCAGTTTATGTCATCTAACATATGTGTCACTGTATTCTGATTCTCTGTCTCATTGGGCAAATGGCCAATATTGAAATATTCGAATGCCTGAAAATATAACTCATAAACAAATGACAGGTGATAAAGGAAGACAGAAATACATTTAAATAGTTTTTCACTTTTCTTATTCAGCAATCTTAACCCCTTAAGAACAGAGGCAATTGTACAAGTTCTGCTCAAAACGAAACCTGAAATTTGAGCTTTATATCTGTTCAACCATAATTTACATCTTTCATATTAAATGCACCACACTTATTATACACAATTATGTTCAGGAGAAATAGGGCTTTCATTTCACATCAAATATTTATGTATGACACATAATTTAATATGAATAAAATCTAAAACAAAAATAATAATTAGTGAAAAATTAAGAAATGTTATTTTCTTAATTCTTTGAATGTCATAATACTGTTGGCTTGTACTGCAATAAAATACACATATTTGTGTTCAGAAATGTCTCACGAGTATAACAGTATTCCCATGTACACATTTTATGGGGTGTTGGAAAGTTACAGGATCAAATAGAGGGCTTTTCCATTTACAGTTTATACACATTGAAATTTCCAGATTGGTTTGCTGGATCTATGTTGACTCTGAGAACATATGGCAGCCCAGGAATTAAAATTAGCCCCATCATGACATACCATTTGCAAAAGAATGACAGGGCTAAGATCCTGTGGGACTTCAAGATCCAGACAGACAAGCAAGTGCTGGCCAACCAACCCGACATCTTGGTGGTAAACAAGGAATGAAAGATTGCAGTCATGGTGGATGTGGCTATAACATCAGGAAGAGGAACATGAGAAGGTAGAGAAATACCAAGGACCGAAAGAAGAACTAGAAATGTTCCGGAAAGTGAAGGCAGTAGAGGTCCCAGTTGTGATAGGAGCACTCAGGGCTGTGACTCCCAAGTTGGGGGAGTAGCTTCAACAGATTCCAGGTGGGACATTATTATTATGATATTATTATTATTATTATGACATCTGAGATATCATTCCAGAAGAGTGCAGTTCTAGGAACAGCTATGATACTGCACAGAGCTCTCACTTTCCCAGGCCTCTGGTAGAGGACCCGAGAATGAGGAATTAACATACCACCCAGGAGGGGTGAGAAAATCAATTTTTAACTTTTTTATTATTATATATATATTAATTAATTCTTATGGAACATATATATATATATATATATATATATATATATATATATATATATATATATATATATATATATATATGTGTGTGTGTGTGTGTGTGTATATACTGCTGGTGATTGCATCTACAATACTTTTCCCTCTACAATACCATCCTCATGTTAACTGTACATAGGTAGGGGATGTAGAAATTAGTGGAAAATAATATAACAATATTAAAGGCAGACGTAGACAGTCCAGGCTTCTTACATAACTTAGAAGTGGTTGATATAGTAAGGTTCCTGAAACCATAATGATACTAGGTCAAGCTTGGCCTCATTCACCATTCCAATATGAAAAATGAAGGAAAGGCTCAACCTGGCAATCTGTTGGGATATTGGTCCTTGTCTGGTGTGTGATGCCTACTAATAGCAAGTTATCTACTGCTGTACTCCATAGATAGTGGTTCTCAAGGTAAGTTCCTATTGTGCATTCTGGGAAATCTAGATAGAACAAAATATCTTGATCTAGAGCAGTCATATCAGAAGCTTTTAATGGAAGAGAGCCACAAGACTATGCTCCATTAAAAGGTTCTGATATTTTGACTTGTGGGCCTGAACCCTACCTTGAATCTAGTGAATATTGGGAGTGAGCTGCTCCTTTTCCATGGAGGACCAAGTTTGAGTTGATTTTGGTTTTGAGTGCAGTTCCCCTTGTTGAACAAAATCTCTTGTCATATACAGATAAAAATGAAGGTAATAAGGACAGTCCAACAGAAAAGAAAATATGTTAATTAGATGTATTTACTCTACTTCATCGAATAAAATCAGCTATCGTTTGCACAATTTGGGACTTAAATGAATTTCCGTGGGTTTCTCAATATGGGCATGCAATTTATCTCTGTTGACTCTTGTCTAAATGAAAAATGTGTTATTTAAGTTATTGCACGCTGCTTTTAAATAATAAAATGGCAATAATGAAAGGTGAATACCACAGGTGATGCCTATTATCAAGACTCATAGTTTATAATTTCAGTTCATGCCTCTGAGCATTAAGCTGTAATTCAGAAAGTGAGTTTAACTGTCAGTGGCTTGTCATAAAACTATAAATTATTAGATCAAATAAATCACATATCTGCTAAAGAGCATTTATTTGCAGTAGCTATAACATAATCCACTGGGGAAAATAGGGAGAGAAGAGAAAGGCAGTGTATATATTAAATAAGATCCCATTTTAGTTCTTAGAACTAGTATGTGCAAAATATGTTTTTATTATAGTAAATTAATATGATATGTATACAAGTGACAAGAATATAGAAGACACAAGCTACTGAGCTATTCATTACACATATAAGTCATTGAAGCAGTCTGGTTGACACTAGAGGCTTTCTTAGTGCTGCAATGTAAACATAGCAGTTTCTCTAAAACTGCAATGTTTTACTTTGCAGGACTAAGTGTGACCGAGACACTACACCCAGACCACTTAAATGAGCTAAAGTAGTCTAGGTGCCTATAGTGTCCCTTTAACCCCTTCCCGACTGCGGACGTATCAGGTACGTCTGGCAGAAAACAGTCCATAATGACCTTGGACGTACCTGGTACGTCTGCACCTATTTTGAGCTCTGGAAGCTCTGATAGTATAGCAGTGATGCTCTGCATGTGATGAGTGCCTTGAGGGGGGTCCTGGCACTCCGTGCATATAAAATAATATATATTAAAAAATAAATATAAAATAAATAAAATGATCAATATTAACTCCCCCCCCCCCTTTTTTTTCTAAAGGCAGTGAATCATGGGGCTTCTGGTGGCGTCCCTAGCATGCCGCATCATAAGGGGCAGGCCGGAGTCATCCAATCACAGCTTGCCCCATTAGCAATTTCATCCCAAGTGTGTTCCCCATTTCTCGGATTAGTGTGGATCTGCCTCCCTCTCTTCACTTGTGTTTTAGTGAGAGAGAGAGAGAGAGAGAGATCTGTGGTTTAGCTAGAGAGATTTAGGTATTTATAGGTAGGGATTTGTAAAATCTTGTGACCCAAAGGTTCTTTTCAGAGCCATTAACCCCTGTCTTGCCAGTGATCACTATAATCACTTGTTCTTGCACAGCAGATCTTTTCTGATGTTTGTGCCTTTTTTTTTTTTAGGGGTTCATTTTTTTGTGATCTTTTTTGAGACCCAAAAGCTCTTTTCAGAACGATTAACCCCTGTCCTGCCAGTGATCACTATACAGATCACAGGCTCTTGCACAGCATCACTTATTTTGCTGTCTGTTCATTTTTTCAGGGGTTATTTTTTTTTCTTTTTGTTTTGTTTTGTTTTTTGTGACAGGTCACTAAGTAAAGCAATTGTGATCATGGCACACGGGTCACGGAAGACAACCTGCGCTGAGCAGTCATATGCCACCCTTGCGCTAGAGTCTGACGCGTCTATGTCAGACTCTGACCCTGATTTTGACCCTGCCAGGTGCTCAGATACATCATCACTCGATACAGTGTCTACTGCTAGTCAGTGGTGTATCCCACAAAACTCAGGCGCCCCCCCCCCCCCCGCGCGCCACCCCCATCCAACCTTTACCCCGCCCCGCATTCTAAATACACACACACTCACAGGCAAAACACACACACACTCACAGGCAAAACACACACACACTCACAGGCAAAACACACACACACTCACAGGCAAAACACACACTCACTCACAGGCAAAACACACACTCACTCACAGACACCCACACTCACTCACAGACACCCACACTCACTCACAGACACCCACACTCACTAACAGACACACACTCACTAACAGACACACACTCACTAACAGACACACACACACTCACTAACAGACACACACACACACTCACTAACAGACACACACACACACTCACTAACAGACACACACACACTCACTAACAGACACACACACACTCACTCACAGACACACACACACACACTCACTCACAGACACACACACACTCACTCACATTAACACCTTTTTTTTTTTTTTTACTTTAACCCCCCCAGCCTCCTTACCTTTGGGAATGCTGGGAGGGGGGGGGTCATCTTTCTCCCTGGTGGTCCAGTGGCTGCTGGGCGGTCAGGCGGCGCTGCTGGGCGGGCGGCGAGGGAGCACTCCCCCTGAGCTGTCTGCTCAGCTCCCTCGCGCGCCGCACAGTGAGGCTGGGAGGCGGAGCCGGAATATGACGTCATATTCCGGCTCCCAGCCTCACTCTGCGGCGCGCGAGGGAGCTGAGCAGACAGCTCAGGGGGAGTGCTCCCTCGCCGCCCGCCCAGCAGCGCCGCCTGACCGCCCAGAAGCAGCCCAGCATGTCTGTTAGCCGCAAGGCTAACAAGACATTTGCCTTGGGCATTTGGGGGGCGGCTTTTTTTGCCGCCCCCTGGAAAATGCCGCCCAAGGCAAATGCCTTGTTTGCCTCGCGGCTAATACGCCCCTGCTGCTAGTGATGTATCTGGTGATGTTGTATCTGTGCCTGCTAGTCCCCCTGCCAGAAGGAGACGTGCTGCTCCAGTTGGCAGAACTGCTGAGGAGTGGGTAGTGCCTCATCGCCAGAGGCCAGACATCCCATCCTTTACTGCAAATCCTGGCATTAATTTGGATGTCACAGGATTTAGCCCTCAGCAGTTTATGGAGGTGTTTCTGGGCGATGATGTATTGGGGAACATTGTCGCCCAAACTAATTTATATGCCCATCAATTCCGAGCTACAAAACCGGACTCTTTTTTGGCAAAGCAGCAATGGGCCCCCATCGATATGCCAGAATTTAAAAGATTCTGGGCATTGACTATGCTGATGGGCATCATAAAGAAGCCCTCCATCCGCTCCTACTGGAGCAGTAGCCCCATCTGCTCTACCCCCATTTACTCCCAATGTATGTCGAGGAAGAGGTATGAAATGATTCTGCATTTCATGCACTTCAGCGACAACAGCCTGTGTCCCCCTAGGGAGCATCCCCAGTTTGACAGGCTGTATAAAATCCGCTCCCTGATTACCCACTTTGCTGCCAGGTTTGCGGAGGCTTATACACCTGGAAGGAATATATGCGTGGATGAATCCCTGATGAAGTATAAGGGAAGGCTGGGATTCAAGCAGTATGTTTCTTCCAAGCGCTCTAGGTATGGTGTAAAGATGTATAAGCTCTGTGATAGCGAGACTGGGTATACTCAGGCCTTCCGGGTGTACGAGGGAAAGGATAGCCACCTTGACCCTCCAGGTTGCCCAGAACATATGGGAACCAGTGGCAAGATTGTCTGGGACCTGATATTCCCCCTGATGAACAAAGGGTACCACTTGTATACTGACAATTTTTATACAAGTGTCCCTTTGTTCAAGCTACTGTACTGTTTTGATACAGTAGCTTGCGGCACAATTAAAAAGAACAGCACAGGTTTCCCAGGACAACTTGCACGCACCCGGCTACGGAGGGGGGAGACCTCAGCTCTGCGCCAAGAGGAGCTGTTGGCAGTTAAGTACAGAGACAAGAAGGATGTGTACCTTCTTACCACCATCCACACTGAGGGGACTGTGGAGGTCCCTGTACGTGGCAGAGCTGAGAGAACGAGGAAGCCAGTGTGCATCAAGGCCTATAACCGTCATATGGGTGGGGTTGATCTGGCAGATCAGCTGCTGCAGCCCTACCTAGTTATACGAAAGACAAGGGCCTGGTACAAAAAGGTTGCAATCTACCTAATGCAGATTGCAACCCACAACGCTTTCTTGTAGTTCAAAAAAGCAAACCCCGGGACGCAACTGAGATTTTTACAGTTTCAGCTCCAGATCATTTTGGGGATTTTGTACCGTGATGCACCTGCTCCCCGGGCGGTGATGGGAGAGAGCAGAGTTGGGGCTACACATTTTATTTTTAAAATTCCCCCTACTGCGGCAAAACAGAATCCCCAAAAAAGATGCAGGGTCTGTTCTAAGAGGGGGCAGAGAAAAGACAGTGTATATTACTGTCCTGATTGGCCTGGGCAGCCTGGACTCTGCATTGGAGACTGTTTCAAATGATACCACACGCTGGCCCATTTTTAATTTATTTTTTAACATTTGCCGTTCAGTTTTTTTTTTTGGTGTCTTTTTCTTTTGGGGGGGTGGGTTGTTACATTTACCCCGTGCATGGGGGGCATGGGTGTCCTTAGGAGGCCTCGCAGAAAACAACCCGGGGTGTGTTCCACAGTCAAAAAGCGGTGTGCGTGTCTACGTTTCAAGTATGTACCCTTTTGTGGCGATATATAAAACTGGGGTATGTGATAAGCCCCAAGCTAAAGATAGGCCTATCAGAAGACATACTCTCAATTTCAACTCAAATGGCAAGTCATACAATTGTAACCGTACCTTCCCAAAATCCTGGCAGACCTATGCATGGGGGGGGGGGGGGGGGGGCATGGGTGTCCTTAGGAGGCCTCGCAGAAAACAACCCGGGGTGTGTTCTTGCAATAACCAACAGCGGGCTCTCCTAAATCACAGTCAAAAAGCGGTGTGCGTGTGTAAAATTGAGGATTGAACAGTTACCTCCACACACGTTCTTCAACTTGTTTTATCTTTTGTCTGGCTAAAAAAAAAGTTGCATCAAAGCACTACACCTACATGCAATACCTCGGGGTGTCTACGTTTCAAGTATGTACCCTTTTGTGGCGATATATAAAACTGGGGTATGTGATAAGCCCCAAGCTAAAGATAGGCCTATCAGAAGACATACTCTCAATTTCAACTCAAATGGCAAGTCATACAATTGTAACCATACCTTCCCAAAATCCTGGCAGACCTATGCATGGGGGGGGGGGGGGGGCATGGGTGTCCTTAGGAGGCCTCGCAGAAAACAACCCGGGGTGTGTTCTTGCAATAACCAACAGCGGGCTCTCCTAAATCACAGTCAAAAAGCGGTGTGCGTGTGTAAAATTGAGGATTGAACAGTTACCTCCACACACGTTCTTCAACTACTGTGGTGTGTAAACTTTTCAAATATATGCACGCTCATGGCAAGAAAATACATTGGGATATCTGATAAGGCCCTCAAAAGCAAGATAGGCAAACAAGATATATAAAATTTGAAAAACGCATATCAGACATTTCGCTTTGCACCCCCCCAGTGAACCCGACAAACGTATGCATGAGTGTTATCGCTGTACTCGGGAGATGATGCCAAGTACATATCGGGGTGTCCTTTGGCAGTAACACCTAACAGGAGCTTAGAATCTATGCACAAAGTAGAATGTGTGAGTGAAAAATAACACCACAAAAACGTTTGACAGAGACTGGTGGTAGAATTAGTGAATGTAAAGTGTTGAAATGCCACCATGTGAAATGCCCTAGGGTGTGTACTTTTCAAAAACATACAGTTTGACGGAGGTGAATTACATTGGCCGGCTTCAGACATGTTCCAACTGGGACATGGGTGCATGATGGCCAGCTGTGTTTTTTTTGTTTGTTTGTTTGTTTTTTTATCATATTTTACTTTTTTTATTCTAGTAAATTATATGATATGATGAAAATAATGGTATCTTTAGAATGAACATTTAATAGCGAGAAAAATGGTATATAATATGTATGGGTACAGTAAATGTGTAAGAGGCAAATTACATCTAAACACAACCACTGCAGAAATGTAAAAAGAGCCCTGGTCCTTAACGGTAATACAATTGAAAAATGGCCTGGTCACTAAGGGGTTAAATGGGCACTCTGGACCAGGGCAGGTCCTGAGCGGGTGCACGGGGTGCACTGCGCCCAGGCGCTAGGAGGTGGGGGGCGCCGTGCGAAGCAGGCAGATGGCCTCTCATAGGGAGCCCAGCAGGTGGCCAGTTGGCCACCTAAGGGCATCCCCGGAGTGGCTGTTATGTAGCAATACAGAGTAGGCACCTGCTTATCCCAGACGGCAGGTGCCTACTCTGCAGTAATATACCGGGCGGGAGTGGAGAAGAATCCAAGTGGCGACAAGGGAGCGTTGACTGTACTGATGATCGTCCTGCTCCTCTTTGCTCCCTCGCGTGCCCTCTGTGGTGATGCCGGGATCCCGAATATGACGTCATGCTGGCCCTGCATCACTAAACAGTGCAAGGGAGGAAAGAGGAGCAGGAACATCATGAAAGACACTGGACCCCGGGACAAGACCCAGAGGACTCCTACAGGTAGGAGCAATAAGCAATACAATTAATTTGTGAGTGTGTGTACAAGAATTTAAGTTTGTAGGTGACTGTCAGTGAGTGTATGTGTCTGTCAGTAAGTGTGTGTGTCCATCAGTAAGTGTGTGTCTGTCAGTGAGTGTGTGTGTGTGTGTGTGTGTATCTGTCAGTAAGTGTGTGTCTGTCAATAAGTGTGCGAGTGTGTATGTGTCTGCCAATAATCGTGTCTGTCATAGAACATGTATCTGTCAGTGTCTGTGTGTCTGTCAGCGAGTGTCTGTCAGTGTTTGTGTGTGTGTCAGCGAGTGTGCCTGTCAAGTAAGTGGTTGTCTGTCAGTGAATGTTTGTGTCTGTCAGTTTGTGTATCTGTCTGTCAGTTTGTGTATCTGTCTGTCAGTTTGTGTATCTGTCTGTCACTGAGTGTGTCTGTCTGTCAGTGAGTGTGTGTGTGTCAGTCAGGGTTTGTGTGCGTGTGAGTCATTGAGAGTGAGTGCCAGTGTGTCTGTCAGCAGGGCCAGCCTTTGGGGTGTGCAAGCTCTACGGCCACGCAGGGTGCCATGACAACAGAGGCACCCGGCAGCCAACACAGCTCGCAAGTTGGGGACACCAGCATATTAAATTTAAATGATTCCCTGGTGGTCCACTAATGCGCAACAGCAGTAAATGCAGTCAGATCATATCCTCTGCCTCGTGGTTCCTATGCTCAGTTAGTGAGTCAGAGCAGATTCTCAGTCTGCGCTCTGACTCAACATTTAGAGCCGTGAACTAGTGGGTATTACGATCTGAAACAACGTGTGCTTCCTGCTCTTCACCACCGGACTGCCAGGGAACTGATATAGGATACCACCGGACCACCAGGGTCATTTGAGGGGGCATTTGTGACCAAGCACTAGAAAAGGGATAGGCAACCTTTGGCACTCCAGATGTTGTGGACTACATCCCCCAAAATGCTCTTACAACCAGAAGGCTGGCAAAGCATCATGGGAGGTGTAATCCAAAACATCTGGAGTGCTGAAGGTTGCCTACGCCTGCACTAGAATGGCAGGGGCACTGCAGGGAAGAGTGTCGCAGCTTGGAACACGGTAGGACTCAGGAGAGTAAGTGGCTGCTTTAGAGTGCAGCCTTGAAAACCTCCCAACCCTAGAAACTTCCCCAGAGATAATTGTTTAAGAGGGTGTCACCAAGTCTAGAGCCCCTGCTGCACAGAGGGGAAGCAGGAAGGAATGCCTGCCTCCCCAACACTAGACACTAGAGACCCTGGCCTCCTCTCCACCTCCCAGTACTCATGACAGCAAGGACTGTGTGTATATGACACTGAGTGACTGTTGTTACTTATATTGTGAAAGTTTGTGACTGGCAGTGTGTGTGTGTGTATGTGACTGATACAGTGTGAACGTGTGTGTATTGCAGGGCCAGCACATCTATAAGGCGATTAAGGCGGCCACCTTAGGGTGCACCAGCTAGGGGGGTGCTAGCTTAGAGTGACCGGCAGGAGGTGGGCACACAATGCTCCCTTCTGCCAGTCACTCAGTGCAGCATGGCCGAGCGGATCGCGGTACAGGAGCTTCTGATTCCTTTATCCGGCTGGACTGATGGAAAGAGCACACTGAGAGAGCACTACCTGTCAGTCTGGCCGGGTACAGGAAATTGAAGCTCCTATACTGAGGTCCGCTCCGCTCGGCCATGCTACAAGAGAGGTAGGAGGCACACCGGGGAGAGGAGAAGACCACTAAGGTGGGGAGAGAGAGAGAAACACTAAGGGACGGGGGACACTAAGGGACAGGTGGAAGGGGGGACCACTAAAAGAGAGGGAAGGGAGAGAAGAGGAACACTAAAGGGGTGTGGGTGGGAGGAACACTAAGAGGGATGATGGGGCACTAAAAGACAGGTAAGGGGGTTGGAGAAACACTAAGAGATAGTGGAGGTAATGGAAAAAGACCACTAAAGGGGAGAGAACAACAAAAAAAGTGAAGGGAGGGGAGAAGAACACTTAGGGGTTGGAGGGACACTAAGGGAATTGGGGGGGCACTAAGAGAAAGGAAAGGGGGAGAGGAACACTAAGGGACAAATGAGGGAGGGAAGAGGAACACTAAGGGATAGGAGGAGGATAGGGAGGTACTAAGAAACAGGTAAGGGGGGGATAGGAACACTAAGGGACACGGAAGAGGACCACTAATGGACAGGAAGGGAAGGGGAGAGGACCACTAAGCGATGGTGAGGGGAGAGGAACACTAAGGGACATAGAAGGGAGGGGAGGGTAGAGGAACACTAAGGGGCATGGAGGGGAGAGTGGTAGATAGGGGGGCCTGAGTGGGAGAAAGACACACAGATGGGCCTGGGGGTGAGAAAGATGCACAGTGCGGCTGGGGATGAAAGAGACACACAGAAGCGCCTGGGGTGGAAATACAAAGGAGATTGGGGTGAAAGAGAGACAGAGGGGCTACAGAAGAGGCAAAAGAGACACAGGGGGCTCTGGGGAGTCAGACACACAAAGGGGGGTTGTAAGAGATACACAAGGGAGGTGTAAGACCCACAATGGTTAAAAATAAGGGTTAAGTTACTAAAGGGGTAAGACATTTGAAACCAGAGATAA
Organism: Pelobates fuscus; assembly: GCF_036172605.1. Taxonomy (NCBI): domain Eukaryota; kingdom Metazoa; phylum Chordata; class Amphibia; order Anura; family Pelobatidae; genus Pelobates; species Pelobates fuscus. The sequence continues at coordinate 135,898,484 of NC_086324.1, read as the reverse complement.
GAAACAAAAGGCGGGTTAAGAGGCACACAGGTGAAGATGCTTTTTTTGGGGGGGACACCAAAATAATCTTCTCCTGTGTACCTAAAATTCATTGCACCGGCCCTGGTGTATTGTATTGTGTGTGGCTGTCTAGGTATGCATGGGGTAGTGTGTTTGTAATTGCTTGTGTATCACGTATATTTGGAGATATGGTTACCTCCTTGACTTTTATATCATTCAAGAGAAATGGAATTCTGTGACTGGAGTGCAACAGTCATAACAACCTCTTCTGAGTTCATTAGCTATCAATCACCCCACGTGAACCCATAAATTATACCTATACCCTAAAAACGGTCAAAAAAGGGCAAGATGGTCATGGACTTTACATGGAGTTACATGGAGTTATTTTGCTTATCAGTGTTTTTTTCAAAGGCAGATACTCCAAACATGGAGTATCTGCTGATTGTACCCATATTTGGCCAACAACGCCTAAGAGGGGCCAAAATAATTATCAGGAGTTGTTGTATTTCTTTGTTCTAGACAGACTTTGTCAGTGTGACACAGCAATGCTTTAGCTTTGATCCATTACGTCACAACTTCTGCAACATCTAACATACACTCTTGAATGGGAACTATCCATTTTGAGGGAGAAGAAAATGCAGAACCAATAAGGAAATCTTTCCATTTTTCTTATTCTAAATTTTTTTGTTTTTTTTTTTACTTTTAATTATATTTTAAGCATTAAACACTAAGCATGGTATGTTTCTATGTGTTTTATTGTGTTTTTATTTAACTTTGATTAGGTTTATGGTCACATGATTGTGAAATCATGCAGCTTTTTTTTGTTTGTTTGTTTTTTAAACTTTACTGCTATATAAACAGACGTGGTCCAGAGGTCTGTAAAAACTTTCAAAAAACCTATAACTAGGTGAAACGTGTTTGCGTATTTTAATACTTGTATTTATAATAAAAGATGTAATCAATTTTATCACCATTCTGGACCCTTCTGGAAGTTTTTTAAGAATATTTTATCAAGAGGAAAACTCCAGCTATATCCTTGGTGGGGATTATAGCACCTATGTGATTGGGATTGAGCAAAAAAACTTTTTTTGCTCCCTTTTTGTGAGTACCTCTTATTTTATTTTATTTTTGAGTTATATTTTATAACAGTGGTCACTATTTGTTATTTTTTTGCATACAAATCTACAACGGTGAACCACTGCTTTTACGTTTGGAGATACACACAAGTTCTACTGTGATCCCAGGTGCTACCAACTGGAGCTGATGAAAATTGTAAGTGTGTTTTTAAACTCCTTTCACCAACTGTCAGAAGATACTGCACTATCTTTCCTCTCTACATATCCACTGACCGTCTCCTGGATTATAGACTGTCTGAGAAGGTGTTGCTCCCTCATTTCCATACCAAACCATAAGGACATTTGCCTTGTATAATTCACTGGCTGGGATATTACAGGGATGGTTGAGGACCCACCCTCGAATTTCCCACTTAACTCTTTAACACTGATAAGTGCTCTTCCCTCTCTCCTTAAAATCACTGCTGTCTTGGTCTCATCCTCCCATTCCCATACAGCCATCAACTATTTTACTAGTGTCTCCTGTTACAAATGCCACCATAGTGTTACATACAGATTCTAAGTGTCATTTAAGGATACAGTACTTTCTAACAGCTTAACTGTGTTTCTGGTATGTATACAACCATATGTCTATATCTTCCTAACAGTTTATTGCACAAATCTATTGGATCTCCCAAACAATCCACCATGATCTTAATTTCATCCTGACTTCAGTACATTTACTTGATTATGACTTCCTAGATGTTCCCAAGTACTCTGTCAGGAGCCAGACTGCTGTGTTTTAACTAATCTGAATTCCCATTAGCATTTAGTAATTATAAAAAAAAAAAAAAAAACAGAGGAAGACAGAATGATCTATAAGATTAGGCAGAAAGAGGCTAAGCAAGTTATAAGAGCTTCCATATCACACACAGAGGAGAAAATAGCACAGTCAGTAAAAAAAAGGGGACAAAACATTTTTAGATACCTAAATGAGAAAAGGAAAGTAAAACAAGGATTAGTTAGATTAAAAACAAAAGAAGGAAGGTATGTAGAAGAGGATAAAGGTCTAGATGACTGCCTCAATGAATAGTTTTGTTCAGTATTTACAGATGAAAATGAAGGAAAGGGGCCTCAGCTAGGAAAAAGGACAAATGAGTAATTTGTTACATGTGAGTTTACAGAGGAAGAGGTTTTATTTCAACTGTCAAAGTAAAGACAAATAAGTCAATGGGACCTGATGGAATACACCAAAGTTATTAAAAGAGCTTAGTGGTGTACTAGCAAAACCATTACCATAATTATTTAACCAATCATCGTTAACAGGAGTAGTCCCAGAAGATTGGAAGTTAGCAAATGTTGTGCCCATTCACAAGAAAGGTAGTAGGGAGGAGTCGGGCAACTATACGCCAGTAAGTCTTACTTCAGTAGTGGGGAAATTAATGGAAACCATGTTAAAGGATAGAATTGTTGAACATCTAAAAACACATGGATTTTAAGATCAGAGAAAACATGGGTTTACTTCAGATCATGCCAAACTAATCTTTTTGATTATTTTGATTGGGTAACTAAAATAATTGATCAGGGTGGCGCAGTAGACATTGCTTACCTAGATTTCAGTAAGGCTTTTGACACTGTTGCACATAGAAGGCTTATCAATAAACTGCAATCTTTAAGTTTGGATTCCAATATTGTTGAATGGGTAAGGCAGTGGCTGAGGGACAGGCAACAGAGGGTTATAGTCAATGGAGTATATTCGATGCATGGGCTTGTCACCAGTGGGGAACCTCAGGGATCTGTACTTGGACCCATTCTCTTTAATATTTTTTATTAGTGATATTGCAGAAGGTCTTGATGGTAAGGTATGTATTTTTGCGGATGATACTAAGATATGTAACAGGGTTGATGTTCCAGGAGGGATAAGCCAAATGGCAAATGATTTAGGTAAACTAGAAAATTGGATAAGTGCAAGATAATGCATCTTGGACGTAAAAACCCAAGGGCAGAGTACAGAATATTTGATAGAGTCCTAACCTTAACATCTGAGGAAAGGGATTTAGGGGTGATTATTTCTCATGACTTAAAGGTAAGCAGACAATGTAATAGAGCAGCAGGAAATGCTTGCAGAATGCTTGGTTATATAAGGAGAGGTATTAGCAGTAGAAAGAGGGAAGTGCTCATGCCATTGGACAGAATACTGGTGAGACCTCACTTGGAGTATTGTGCGCAGTACTGGAGACCGTATCTTCAGAAGGATATTGATACTTTACAGAGTTCAGAGAAGGGCTACTAAACTGGTTCGTGGATTGCAGGAGAAAATTTACCAGGAAAGGTTAAAGGATCTTAGCATGTATAGCTTGGAGGAAAGACTAGACAGGGGGGATATGATAGAAACATTTAAATACATAAAGGGAATCAACACAATAAAGTAGGAGACTATATTTAAAAGAAGAAAAACTACCACAACAAGAGGACATAGTCTTAAATTAGAGGGTCAAAGGATTATAAATAATATCAGGAAGTATTACTTTACTGAGAGGGTAGTGGATGCATGGAATAGCCTTCCAGCTGAAGTGGTAGAGGTTAAAAGTAAAGGAGTTTAAGCATGCGTGGGATAGGCATAAGGCTATCCTAACTATAAGATAAGGCCAGGGACTAATGAAAGTATTTAAAAAAAAATAGGGTAGACTAGATGGGCCGAATGGTTCTTATCTGCCGTCACATTCTATGTTTCTATGTTTCAGTTCTCCTGATAAAGCTTGTGTAACATTTCTCCTTTTGCCTGCTGTCCATTCCAACTCTTTTGCACATTTCATGATTTCTCAGAATGTGGGCCCCTCTTTTCACAGCTTCTCCATATTTACTCTAATATGAGTGCAGGGGTGTGTTTGTGTATAATGTTGGCATCTAAATGTAGTTGTATGTATGCACTGCCATACGCACTGACACAAGCACTGGCACACACACTGACATACAGATACACAAACACTGACACACACTGACATTCAGATACACAGACACACACTGACACACAGATACACATAAAAACTGACAAAGATATACACAGTAGTGCCTCTTATTCACCCCCATATACAACTATATAAATCACTAAGACTAGCCCAACCCACTCCCTCCAACCAAACTTAACTTATTAATAACCACTCACCAGTGGTGACAGCCAGCAAACGAGTCTGCTATACAGAACCAAACACGGCACTACTTTTCCATGTGGGCTTTGGCTCCTACTGACTCTGGAGACTCGTGGCTGCATCCTGAGGAGCTCCATGTGGACTGTGATGCAGTGACTTGAAAGCTCAGCCTTCAAATAGTCTCCTTGTGTGCTTGACAGCCTCCCACTCCTCGTGCAGCTGTGGCAGTAGGATCTTCTGCTGAGGTCTAGTAATTATTTTTCCAAGAATTCAACATCTCAGAATGAAGTAATATACTAAAGCTGTTGAAAGGGACATCCATACCAGATTTAAAAAAGGCACAGTATGGGTGTGTAGATGTGGAATAATGGGAAATGTATATTAAGGGAATTTAGTACAGTGGGGATTTGACATACTGGTCTATTGTGATATTATTGGGCCTCGGGATGAATAATTAATATGGTTTCACAGACCGTGCTGGGACAAATTATCTTCATGTATAATGTTACTTAGCTTATTTTAAGATCTATTGAAAATAAGATGTGTACTTGTGGCCAGGAGCGTATTAGCCGCGAGGCAAACAAGGCATTTGCCTTGGGCGGCATTTTCCAGGGGGCGGCAAAAAACGCCGCCCCCAAATGCCCAGGGCAAATGCCTTGTTAGCCTCGTGGCTAACAGACATGCCGGTCGGGCGGGCGGCTGGCGAGGGAGCACTTCCTCTGAGCTGTCTGCTCAGCTCCCTTGCGTGCCGCAGAGTGAGGCTGGGAGCTGGAATATGACGTCATATTCCGTCTCCCAGCCTCACTCTGCGGCACGCGAGGGAGCTGAGCAGACAGCTCAGGGGGAGCTCTTCCTCGCCAGCCGCCTGCCAGCAATCAGCCCAGCAGCCAGTGCCGCCCGCCCAGCAGCCACTGGACCACCAGGGAGAAAGAGCCCCCCCAGCATTCCCAAAGGTAAGGAGGATGAGGGGAGGTTACATTTTTAAAAAAAAAGTGTTAGTGTGTGTGTGTGTGTCTGACTGTGTGTGTGTTTGCCTGTTAGTGTGAGTGTGAGTGTGTGTCTGTTAGTGACTGTGTGTGTGTCTCTGACTGTGTGAGTGTGTGTGTCTGTTAGTGAGTGTGTGTGTGTGTGTGTGTATGTTAGTGACTGTGTGTGGGTCTCTGACTGTGTGATTGTGTGTGTCTGTTAGTGAGTGTGTGTGTGTCTGCTAGTGAGTGAGTGTGTCTGTTAGTGAGTGTGTGTGTCTGCTAGTGAGTGAGTGTTTCTGTTAGTGTGTGTGTGTGTGTCTGTTAGTGTGTGTGTGTCTGTTAGTGTGTGTCTGACTGTCTGTATTTGCCTGTTAGTGTGAGTGTGTGTTAGTGAGTGTGTCTGTTAGTGTGTGTATGTGTGTGTCAGTGTGTGTGTGTGTGTGACTGTGTGTGTCTCTGACTGTGTATGTGTTTGCCTGTTAGTGTGAGTGTGTGTGTCTGTTAGTCAGTGTGTGTGTGTCTGTAAGTGTGAGTGTATTTGCCTGTGAGTGTGTGTGTGTCTGTTAGTGAGTGTGTGTTTTTGTTAGCTAGTGTATGCGTATCTGTCAGTGAATGTGTGTGTGTGTATTTAGAAGGCGGGGTGGGGGGAAGGGTTGGGTGAGGGGGCAGGGGGCGCCTGAGTTTTGTCCTGCCTAGGGCAGCACAAAACCAGGATACACCACTGCTTGTGGTAAGAATAAGGTCAGTACACTGTTGAATTAGGATTTTGTTGTTGATGAGCCGGATTTTCCTTTGCATTCAAATACTTACATGCAGCACCTATGCCAACTTTAATGGGTTTTTCAATACATAAACACTCTGACCATCTAAAACAGCAAGACGCATACAATAAATAAAGCCATGACTGCTGGCTCCAAATCCCGTTGCCCTTCCATTCCTATAAGTAACGCAACACCATGTTAAGTAGGTAAGGGCAACGGCCACAGCTTTATTTAAACCAGCATAACCAAACACTGTCATCTGCTGGTTTTACCCAGCAGGCAGGTACACTTTAAACTTCTTCCAGAGCCTCTCCAGCCTGTCCTTCATCATCAACCAAATTCAGGCTGCGACTCCCCATGCCTGTCCGGGCATTATTCATTTACCAAACGTGCTGGCGCAGGAAACCCGCAGCTGTGACAAAATGAAAAACAGAGAAAACACAACACAAAACAACAATTCCGGAACAGAACCATTGGGATGGCATGGTGGGGATAGACACTGCCAGGCTCCTTCAGCCATGTTCTTCCCAGAATTCCCTGCTTCCAACTCTAAAACAAACTATCCATTTGGTTGTTATGCCAACCCCTCAAGGCAGCAGTCATGCCCCCCCCCCCTCCCTATTTGCTCCGGGGGTTGGCCTGGATAGTCCCTTCCTAGGTGGACATGCTAAAGTGTGGATTTAAGGAATCTACCCTGTCAATGGATGTTTTTAGCACACATGAAAATAAAGAGATTTATTCAAGTGGTGTTTCAGATTGACAATCTTGCTGGTGTTATCGTGGACTTGCTCGACAAAGAACTCAACAGACCTGGATTTTGAGGACGTTGTGTAAATATTGTGGGCATTACTGAATCAATCTGCTAGAACATCCAGCCATCAGAATTATTCCATAGTAAAATGTGGTACGGCAGTGATTGACCTTCTCTCTTTCTCTTTCAATTTGTATTTTAAAGTCCTTTTTTCCTAAAGTACATTTCAGATGCCCTCTTTTCCAGTTCTACTTTCTACGTGCAAGAAGGAGCAATGGGCTTCCTTTTTTTAATCCTCAAGGGACTTCCATTTTTGCTGTAATTATTGCTTGAAAGAATATCTTAAGCTTCGACAGAATCCTAAAATCAGAGGACCCTAAGATTTTGCTCAGACTCTTATTTACTTGTTTGTTTTGTATCCTAATTGTTCTACTCCTCATAATAAAAACGTATTGGCAGCAATAAGATATGGTTTGCTAGTAGTGTTGTTTAAGAAAGTGTTATGCTATAATAAAGAACCTGTCTATTCCAGGGTTATTCACTAAACTGAAATTGACTAGGAATTACAAATTGTAGGGTGTATTTCTAGGAAATTACTCAATTCACACAAATTAAAAAAGTGTTTCCCAGCTGGAATAAAATGTGACTTTATGATAATTAAGCGACTGAACTTGTTAGATGCGTTTCTGTGATAATTGTTTGATTATACACACAAGTGTACTGTACTAGCCCTTGCTTGTCAGTAAAACTGACAAACAACGTGGGATGTATTTGTCAGGCTTTTTTCATGGGTCAATAAAAACAAAGATGTTAATGCCTTAATAGCAGAGTCACAATACTTGATAAAATCTGCTCTAAATTTTCAGTAGCGACTTGTATAAAGAAAGTGAAGTAAAACTTTCCATTGATTGATAATTCCCAATCAAATGTCTAAGTCAAAACAATTAACCATTCTTAAATTGCTCAATTATCTTATAGGCACAATGGCAAAGAGACTAAAATAAGGACAATGTGCCCCTTAATGTCATGACCAAGTCATGGCATTGCATACTAGTTATACTGTTTATAAATTTATTTTAGATACATCACCCTTGGCTTGGCTTGCATCCATTATACACCATTTGTTTAATATCATATTTATTGAGATTTTATAAAGTTTTGTAATAGAGTATACAGAATAGAAATATATTAAAAAAAAAAAGGTATATAAGATAAGAATACACTTAAAGGGACACTATAGTCACCAGAACAACTACAGCTTATTGAATTTGTTCTGGTGAGTAGAATCATTACCTTCAGGCTTTTTGCTGTAAACACTGTCTTTTCAGAGAAAATGCAGTGTTTACATTACAGCCTAGTGATTACTTCACTGGCCACTCCTTAGATGGCTGTTAGAGATCCTTCCTGGGTCATGGCTGCCTAAAATGCATCCAAACATTCAGTATTTCCTCCCTCTGCATGCAGACACTGAACTTTCCTCATAGAGATTCATTGATTCAATTCATCTCTATAAGGAGATGATTGGCCAGGGCTGTGTTTGAATCGTGCTGGCTCTGCCCCTGATCTGCCTCTTTGTCAGTCTCAGCCAATCCTATGGGGAAGCATTGTGATTGGATCAGGCTACCACTACTGATGGTCTAAAGGAGACAGGCACAAAGCATGCCGCTGCAGACTTGAATACAAGTAAGATTTACTATATTTAGGGAGGCATGAGGGGACCAGGGTGGATAGATTGTGGTTTTAACCATATAGGGTCAGAAATACATGTTTGTGTTCCTGACCCTATAGTGCTCCTTTAAATATAATATAAGAAGATGATCTAACTTACTCATATAGGATCATAACAGTATACTCAACATATATAAATCTTCTATAAATGTAAATCTTACATATTAGTCCTCACATATCTATGTGAGTATTGTTCATACATAAAGAAAAAAATTATTATCATTTTAATGGAAACAAATGGTACGATTGTGCTGCTACCCCAAATTAATTTATTCACTTCAGCACCATCACGTAGTAGGCATCCCAGGTGTCGGTGGCCATAGTTCCTCCAATGGTTCATAATAAAAAGACAGTTCCAACCGCACTCTTAGAATATCAGTTGAATGAAATGAGATGCAAAATTATGTGCCATCAAGTCTGTTGATTTATTGTAGAAAAATTAAACATGGACCAAGGTACACACTACATAAAATAGCATGACAAAAAGAATCTAATGACACAAAAAGAAAACCTACATGATGACTGAATGTGTATCGTGCCCATTAAATGTCGCTTCCTCAGCAGTAATGCTTATGCGTGTTCAGTCACCCCGTCATTTTATTTCCTTTTTCTGTTCCCCTCTCTGGTACTTTTTAAGTGTGGTATAGTGGCATGAGATTCTTTTTGCCTTGTATTTGTATCATGTCCATTTTACATCATACTTACATAAAGTCCATTACTGAGTTATCTCTGTCACAATAAATATTTGTCAATAATTAATGCTACTTTCAGTAGTAAACACATTTAAACATAATTTTCATTGTTCTTTTCTTTGTGCTTGTTTTGGTGTTCTTCGTGTAGGGGTCGTGGAAGAGGGAGATACAGCCGTTTCTGGTCTCTGATTTCCAGGTGGCCTGTAGTTCCGCACGCCATGCCATGTCCTCTAACTATGGTGTTCATCAGGGTAACAAGTCGATTGTGCTCGGCAGCTATGACTTTCCCTATGCTAGGCATTAAACACAGTGATGTAACAGCAGAGCAGGGCAAGAAGAATTTGGGAGGAGATCAGTGCTCCCTGCACACAGTTCAACAGATCACCTTGGTAGACAATAATTCCTAAACTAAAATAAAATGAAATGTCTAAAAATGTAAGAATGTTTTTTAAATTGCCTTAATCATAAAACAGAATGAGAGAGAGACAGGGGGGAGAGGGGCAGCATAGACAGTAGGGAGCTCAAAGAGCTCCCTTACTCACCCGTCCAGTTGAAAGCTTGTGACCAGCCCTTTCAGGACCAGTGCCCCAGTAAAGAGGGGGCTCAATGGCTGGAGGGGAGATCAGGCTGCCCTTATACTTTGCCATTCCTCAGGGAGGGGGGAATAAACTTTAGTTTCTTTCTTTTATTAAAAATGTTTTGTTTTTGTGCAGCCAATATCCCTCCACTATCACCCCCAAACACACACAATAGCCCATATCCCGTGCACACCTATACTACAGTCCTTATTCTACCACACAAACTACAACCACAATTTCTCCCACACACACTCTGCATCCCCGATTTTCTATACAAACACACTATAGCATCTGTCTCCTGCAATACACCTCACTGTTCATTTCCCTAATCATATCCTATAGCTCCTGTCCTCAGCAACATATACAGTGAAGTCCCTATCCTTACCAACATACACTACAGCTCATATTCTCCTCACAACACATACTACAGTCCATGTTCACTTAAACACACACCCACATTACGTCTATCCATATGTAGTCCCTATTTACATGCGCACACAATTACTACACCACACACAGCTCCATCCATACACACAACCCTATCACAGCCTCCCTCCTAGACATGCAACTATTCAAGCATCCACACACATACATATACACCCTCTATCAGCATTGTCTAACTTATCATCCAAGAACCCACCTAGTCACATTCACCATTTAATCATACCCCAAACTACTTGTATTAACACATTCGATGAAATACCCAAATGTGTGCATTTGTGTGTGTGTATATACACTGATCAGCCATAACATTAAAACGACTGACAGGTGAAGTGCATAACATTGATTATATTGTTACAATATCACATGTCAATGAGTGGGATATATTAGGAAGTAAGAGAACAGTCACGTTTCATATGTAGAAAGCAGGAAAAAAATAGGCAACCAACAAGATCTGACTTTGACAAGGGCCAAATAGTGATGGTTAGATGACTGGGTCAGAACAACTCCAAAACGGCAAGTCTTGTGGAGTAATCACGGTATGCAGTGGTTAGTACCTACCAAAAAAGATACAAGGAAGGACAACCAGTAAACTGGTGTCAGGGTCACAGGCACCCAAGGCTCATTGTTGGACGTGGGGAGGAAAGAACTACTGTAGCTCAAATTGTTGAAAAACTTACTGCTGGCCTTGATATCAAGATGTCAGAACAAACAGTGCATCGCAGGTTGTTGTTTATTGGGCTGCATAGACAAGTCAGAGTGCCCATGATGATCCCTGTCCACCTCCTAAAGCACTATCAATGGGGACGTGAGCGTCAGAATTGGACCATGGAGCAAAGGAAGAAAGTTACCTGGTCTTGTGAATTACATTTTAGATCATGTGGATAATCGGGTACCTCACTGTAAAATTGTTCAGGAATGGTTTGAGAATATGACAAAGAATTAAAGATGTTGCCTCTCCTCCATATTCCACAGATCTTAAGCCAATTGAGCATTAGTGGTATGTGCTAGAATACAAAAAATCTAATCCATAGCAGCCCCTCTCAACTTGCAGGACTTAAATGATCTGCTGCTAATTTCATGTTGCCAGATACAACTAGCCACAATCAAAGGTATTTTTGAGTCTGTGACTTGACGCATTAGATCTGTTTTGACAGAACGAGGGAAACCTACATGATATTAGGCAGGTGGTTCTGAAGTTTTGGTTGATCAGAGTATTTATAAAAGGAGTAGAGACATGGGGAGTACAGTGAGGAAACTGGGCTTGTGCATCAAGAAGGGTTAATCCATCTCTTTATTACCGTAGCCATATAATTCATAAAGAAGGGTAAGCCTTATTATGATATTATTTTAAATTGCAGTTTAGTTTACTGTATATACACTGCTGTTGTATATCAGATATATTCCCGACTTGGCTATTTTTGTACATCCCTCTGTGTTTAATATAGCCAAGCCCAGTCAATCTCTTCACTAGAGGAAAGCCATTATCACAGCACGATCGAGAAGCTCCTTGGGGAGTGGATTTTCTATAACCTCTAGTCACGCTGCTTGCAATCTATACCACTTTAGCAAGCTAAACCTAATTGAATTCAAATGCAACACAGAAGGATCCCATTTACTCGGTTCAATTAAACAAAAATATATACTGTGCACTGTTGTCTGGATTCTTTCTTCAACAAAATTCACTGCAAGAGTTCTAACTTACAACAATGGAAAATAAGTGAATGCAAGAGGTTTTAAATTGAGGAAAACATGATCTATACATTTCTAGCTGTTACGGTACCTTTTAAGAGTATACAAGAGGCTGTTCAGAAAAAAATATTTGAAATATAAGCAACACCTACAAAATCAAAGTCTTGCAGTCACAGTTGGCTGTTCTAGCATACCGATCAGTTAGTAGGGTGAGGCTTTATGGGGTCAAGCCAGAGTGGCCAACATTAGTTCACTTAGATCAATGATCAAGTCAAAAATGTGTAACTGAACAAAACTTGCTTCTCTCTAATGTCACAGTTTGACCCAAATCTTGAGAGGAAAGTACCGTGTAAAAAGTAAAGGAATTAAACAGGGAGGAGAGATTGGCAAAACAAGGACATGTTAAAGTCAGGGTAAAGGTAGGTACGTAGGATAGTCAGAAATGCAAGCCAGGATCAGGGCACCATCCATTATCCATTAAATAAAAGCAGGGCAAGAAATATAAATCAGTAGTCAGAGGTTTAAAGTAATACTAGCCAGGAATACAAAGCTGCATTCCTGGCATTATGGCTCCCTCTGCCAACCCCCTCCGCTCCCCCAAAGGTCCGTTTGAATGCAGGACCACCGCCAGTGGCTGACTAGTAGACAGCCACTGAAGGCAGACTTAGTTCTGCAATGTAAACATTGCAGTTTCTCTAGAACTGCAATGTTTAACATTGCAGTACTAGGTGCAAAAGGGACAGAGCACCCAGACCACTTCAATGAGCTGAAGTTGTCTGGGTGCCTATAGTGTCCCTTTAAGGAAAGAAGCTGTGAAATAAACAGGAAGGCCATCTGGTTAAGAATCGGGTAGAAAACGCAATATTCAGGCACTTGAGCGAAACCGTATAAAGCTAATAAAAAAATCACAAGACGTTTGGCTCAGTTCATATGAGTGTAAAAGCACTCTAATTTATACATGGCTAGAGTTACAAGCAGGGCCGGCGCTACCTGTTAGGCGGACTAGGCAGCCGCCTAGGGCGCCCCTTGGGAAGGGGCGCCGCCAGGAGCGCCGCCCCCCCCTAATGCTGCAGCCGCCTGAGCGCTCTGCAGAGAGCCTCAGGCGGCTGTAGCTTTGCCCCGGCTGGTGCGTCCATGAGGGCGCACCGCCCGGGCGCAGCATGAGGAGAGGGACTAACAGGAGGGAAGCGCTCAGCGCTCCCTCCTGCCACTCCCTCACTGTAGCGTGGCCGAGCGCTGTATGGTCCGCCGGTACAGGGAGCATCTGTCTCCTGTACCCGGCCGGACTAACAGGAAGTGAACACTGAGTGTTCACTTCCTTTTAGTCCGGCCGGGTACAGGAAACAAAAGCTCCCTGTACCCGCGGACCATACAGCGCTCGGCCATGCTACATCATAGGTAGGGGAGGGGGGAAGAAGGAAACAGGGAGGGAGGGAGGGGAGAAGGAAACAGGGAGTGAGGGAGGGGGAGAAAGAAACAGGGAGGGAGGGGGGAGAAAGAAACAGGGAGGGAGGGGGGAGAAAGAAACAGGGAGGGAGGGAGGGGGGGAGAAAGAAACAGGGAGGGAGGGAGGGGGGGAGAAAGAAACAGGGAGGGAGGGAGGGGGGGGAGAAAGAAACAGGGAGGGAGGGAGGGGGGGAGAAAGAAACAGGGAGGGAGGGAGGGGGGGAGAAAGAAACAGGGAGGGAGGGGGGAGAAAGAAACAGGCAGGGAGGGAGGGGGGAGAAATAAACAGGCAGGGAGGGAGGGGGGGGAGAAAGAAACAGGGATGGAGGGGGGAGAAAGAAACAGGGAGGGATAGGGGGGAGAAAGAAACAGGGAGGGAGGGAGGGGGGGGAGAAAGAAGGAGGGAGGGAGGGGGGAGAAAGAAAGAGGCAGGGAGGGGGGGAGAAAGAAACAGGGAGAGAGGGAGGGAGGGGGGAGAAAGAAACAGGGAGAGAGGGAGGGAGGGGGGAGAAAGAAACAGGGAGAGAGGGAGGGAGGGGGGGAGAAAGAAACAGGGAGGGAGGGGGGAGAAAGAAACAGGGAGGGAGGGGGAGAAAGAAACAGGGAGGGAGGGAGGGGGGAAGAAAGAAACAGGGAGGGAGGGAGGGGAGAAAGAAACAGGGAGGGAGGGGAGGGGAGAAAGAAACAGGGAGGGAGGGAGGGAGGGAGGGGAGAAAGAAACAGGGAGGGAGGGAGGGAGGGAGGGGAGAAAGAAACAGGGAGGGAGGGAGGGAGGGAGGGGAAAAGAAACAGGGAGGGAGGGAGGAAGGGGGGAGAAAGAAACAGGGAGGGAGGGAGGGGAGAAATAAACAGGGAGGGAGGGGAGAAAGAAATAGGGAGGGAGGGAGGGGAGAAAGAAACAGGGAGGGAGGGAGGGGAGAAAGAAACAGGGAGGGAGGGAGGGAGGGGAGAAAGAAACAGGGAGGGAGGGAGGGGTGGAGAAAGAAACAGGGAGGGAGGGAGGGGGGAGAAAGAAACAGGTAGGGAGGGGAGGGGGAGAAACAGGGAGGGAGGGAGGGGGGAGAAAGAAACAGGGAGGGAGGGAAGGGGGAGAAAGAAAGAGGGAGGGAGGGAGGGAGGGGGGGAGAAAGAAACAGGGAGGGAGGGAGGGAGTGGGGAGAAAGAAAGAAACAGGGAGGGAGGGAGGGGGGAGAAAGAAAGAAACAGGGAGGGAGGGAGGGGGGAGAAAGAAAGAAACAGGGAGGGAGGGGAGGGAGAAAGAAACTGACAGGGGAGGGGGGGGAGAAAGAAACAGGGAGGGGGAAAAGAAACTAACAGGGAGGTGGGGGGAAAGAAACTAACAGGGAGAGAGGGAAGAAACTAACAGGGGGGAGAAACTGACAGGGAGGGGGGAGAAATAAACTGACAGGGGGGGGAAGACATTGACAGGGAGGGGAATTGACGGGGAGGGGGGAGTGACAGGAGAGGGAGGGGGAATGAGAGTAACAAGGGAGGGGGGAGAAGAGAGTGACAAGGGAGGGGGGAGAGATTGACATGTATCACACACACACACACAATCACACACAATGCACCCCTTGCACACAGAAAAACACACAATGCATTACACACACAATGCATTACACACACACACACACACACACGCAATGCAACCCTTACACACAAGGAATCCCTTACACACACAGAAACACACAATGCATTCCTTACACACACTCAATGCACCCCTTACACACACTCAAAGCACCCCTTACAGACTCACACACTTCATCCCTTACATACACAGAAACACACCTTGCAGCCCTTACACATACAAACACAAATTCACACAATGCATTCCTTACACACAAATCAGGACATCCCCTACACACTCCACCCCCTGTGAACAAACTCATTGGTGGAACATGAAGGTGGACCCTGGGACCCATACCTTGAGCTGTGTAAAGGGTCCCCAAAATATGGAGCTGCTTCACGTTCTCCCAGAACATTGATTTTTGTGACCACAGTTACAAACAGCCTCCATAGATCCTGTTCTACACCAGACCAGTGGAGCCAGACTGCAGCTAGAGCCATCATCATCCTCATCTGTTTGTAAGTAGGCAATCTAGTATATTATTTGTGGCACTAATCTCTAATTTACCTCACATTAAAGAAACACTATAGTCCCCAGAACCACTGCAGCTTAATGTAGTGGTTCTGGTGTCTATAGGCTGTCCCTGCAGGCCTTTTAATGTAAACACGGCGGCACTGCAGCACTTGCGTTAGTTAACATGGCAGGTCATATGGGTGGGGCATTGTGATGTCACGGGGGCGGGGGCGGCAAACTTTACTTTTGCCTAGGGCGGCAAAAATCCTTGCACCGGCCCTGGTTACAAGAGGCCACAAGGGGGAGACGCTGAGCAGTAGGTCACCTGAAAAAGTAGTGTGAAAGTCTGATGCACGTGTCCCGAATTTCTAACCCTAATTTATGAACAAAGATCAAGTGAAGGTCACTGGTGGAAATGAATGACACGCACATACATTGCATCCACTATACACACACTGCATCCTGCAATATTTGTGCTCTTATATGAGGCGTATAAAGATGTTCTGGATAACGGTAAATTGTAGTTGAACATGCAGACATTTATTATTTTTCTGCAAACATACTATAGGACTGGTGTCCTTTAGCAGCAGACAAGAATGTGTGAATTTGACAATTATTTGATTGACACGTGTTAGTGACCAATAACAACGAAGCAGGCATTTCTGACACGTGATACAACAAATATTAAAATACTATACTTTTATTTTTAATTATATGAAAGGTACAACATTATCACGTATTTAGTAAAAACAAATAGATTAAGGATGAGGATATTAGCATGTTATATATATTCAAACATTCACTTATGCAAAACTTAAGGACTACACTAAACACGGTTACATTGCGTAAATGTATGTACAGTATATATATTGGTTCACTGGCTTTGCATCTTTTCCTAAGTTGTGTTTCAAAGCTGTTGTATACAGCAAACACCGACTCAAAGGAATCCATGTTTAAAATGGAATGAGGCAAAAATGTGATTCTTTGTTAAACTAATTTGCATATGCCCACCCAGAATCCTTTGCAGTAGTAATTTCACTGCAGATTTGTGATTTCTATGGGAAAAGCAAGTCTTATGGCTTGACTGGTGTGCAGGTTTTTGTTTAGCATTGTATTTATATACACACAATAAGGGCAGCAATCCACTTACACACTTGTATAATCACAGATTTAGAACAACTCTAGGCTTTATTTGGCGTCCATACCTGGTTCTGTAAGAGGACAGCACTTTGTTGTGGTTAGGTGTGTGTACTTTCATTATGTGGTAGAGACTAGATAGGTGTTGCCCATGGTTCAATATTGTCATGCCTCAATGCTTAATCTGTGTTTGTGTTTTAGGGTTCCTTCGTGTCCAGGAGGTGACGTACATCATACAATCTCTTAGCTTTAAGACTATGACCTAGTCAACATTGCATAGTAACTATTTTGATGTTGTCAATGTTTCTTCAGCATTTTGGCTTTGACATCCTTTCTGTTGAAAACCTTTGGCATGAGCTGCTGGTTACTGTTGGGTAAGGTGAACTGTAGGTGGCGGTTGTGCTGGAGACATGAAATCATCAGCAGGGCAATGGCGATATTCCAGAAAACTGAGATATTGGTCTCTTTTGTCAGCCGTGGCCTTTTCCAGCAGTAACTTTGCAGTTTGCACAGATTTCTTGGCTAATCCATTACCTTGTGGGTAGTATGGACTTGTGGTGGTATGGGTAAATGCCCATGTGCTGGCAAATGTCTCAAATTTGCTTGAGTTATATTGGGGCAATTATCTGAAATTACAGTCTCTGAAATGCCACGCCTTGCAAATCACAGAAGCAGATGTAAAGCTTGTCCAGCTCCACATACCTGCTTTAATAATCAACTGTTACAAGATAGACCACGGCAAGTAGTTGCTACCGATCTGTTCACCTCGAACAATAAGGACTATCAGGAATGTTGTGACTGATTATGAGTTTTTTGGTGTTTTGGTGATACGTGAAGCAAATGGAGCACTTGCTAACAATCGCCTCTATATTTTTTTCTTTTCCCAGGACAGATGATATTGCAAGCTCTCTGCTTACATTTTGCAATGCCTAGGTGACTAGCCTGAATGCATGACAACATCAGTGGACGAAGGCTTGTAGGAACAACGATCTACTCACCACATGCAGGTACAAAGATGATCATCAAGGTTCCAGAACTCTGACACACTCAGAGGACATTGTTTTCTTTCTTCAGGCCGACCTCTTTGTATGACACCTTTTAATGCCTAGAATTGTGGGTTTATTTCAGTTTGAATTCTGATTTCCTCCAACTTTGGGTTACTGACAGGAAGACTGCTGTACACTGTATGCACTTGAATGTCCATACCTTTACCGAGGCTCCTATCTTGGTCCAGCTAAGTATATCCATGCAGAATCTCCCGAAATCCAAGTGTAGCAGAAGGTGTAGTGAATTATAGCTCCCAATCCCCCAAACATGAGCCAAGATTTCATGAAAGGGTAAAACGATCTGTTTAATGGTGGCCACAGCTTGGCCTTTTATGCAAGTCCTCCAGCAAGGGATACTCCCACATGGACCTTGTGGAGGACTGGGACACAATTACAGTAACCAATCAACATACAGTCACAATGTAAAACACTCCCACATAAACCGTAAAATCCCTCCACTCTATCCTGGAGATAATTGGGTTAAGTGGCCATAGTAAACTCAGTTTTCTCCAGGTACAGAAAATATTTTCAAGTTATAACTTTCCCAAAACACATTAAAATACATAAATAATCTTTCACATAACTGAACCCCCATATTCGACATATCCCCAGATAGCTTGGATCTGAGCGCTCAATGTAACCGAAAAGCGCTCAGATCCCACGGACACGAATCGCCATGGAGGTAAAGGGTTTTTACCGACCGTTCTGAATAAGTCTGTCCAGAATTAGTTCCATGCTTTTAGCTATAAGGGTCGGTCTAGTTCGTGAGTTTTTAGCCAACCGGAAAGTGGGGAAATCAGCAAAAAGGTGAATATATCTCCTGGCTCTTAATATAGTATTGTTCGGTAGATTTAATCGAACAAACCATGGAACCAGGTTCTCCTAACTTGCCGCAGTTGAAAGCAGGCATTCATGTGTTTTGACCGGTGTTCGTGTCATCGAGTAGCCATCTCAGAGTTCCATGCATTCGACAACCAAGTGCCTGCGTTCGCGCGACAAGATGGCCGCCGTTTTCACACGTCAAGATGGCCACACAAAGCACAGACTTTTGCAAAGTGGTTAAACTTCCCACATGTTTTGCACACCTCTCCTTTTGCAAGACAGAGAGATCAATTGGTCGCATTCTTTGAAACACCCTAAACCGACATTATTACATTGTGAATTTTTACTGTATTGTTATGTGTGCTTGGAATCATGTTGCCTCATGACCGGTGTATAGTCGCCATATGGGCTGGCGGAACCTTGGACAAAAAACCCCCCACATACCTAACCCAATAACACACTGACACCTGGTATATGGGAAAATTTGTCCACAGCTTTATTAAATAATTTATAATATATATAACGATAATATTGCTTTAAATAAGTTAACATATAAACATGGGTCATTGCCCCCACCTTCCGCCCCTCTCATCCGTATCCTTCTTTTTAATAGAGGGCAATGACCCCCAACATAACAAATACAAATATGTAACAACATTTTCCAACCTCGCCAACTTGAACCGAACAAGTGCCAACCATAAGTAACCATGGCAGGGGTATACCCGGATACCCCTGCCCCACCAGGTTCTGAGCCACCTCCAGGACTCGAAACCACCATTGACCATGATTCCAATTTTTTCCATGTTCCTCACGTTCCTCATAGGGAGCCTATGTCCTCTCTCTCAGCTCCCTATCCCGCCGCTGTGAAAAAACGGGAAACTCTTATCTAAACATAAATATATAGGGAGGGTGGGCGGGACAAACTAAACCGGGTAGGAAATTAGAAGTGAACCTCACAAAATGGCTCCTCCCTTAAATAGCCAATCCCACATATCCCATAACCCACCTGTCCTGTCTGTTCCTCCTGGGCCCGCCTCCTAACCCCTGTCAAGGCCCTGTTCCGCTTAAGCTGTGCTTTGGCTACATGGGGCTACATGACCGGTGTATAGTCGCCATATGGGCTGGCGGAACCTTGGACAAAAAAACCCCCACATACCTAACCCAATAACACACTGACACCTGGTATATGGGAAAATTTGTCCACAGCTTTATTAAATAATTTATAATATATATAACGATAATATTGCTTTAAATAAGTTAACATATAAACATGGGTCATTGCCCCCACCTTCCGCCCCTCTCATCCGTATCCTTCTTTTTAATAGAGGGCAATGACCCCCAACATAACAAATACAAATATGTAACAACATTTTCCAACCTCGCCAACTTGAACCGAACAAGTGCCAACCATAAGTAACCATGGCAGGGGTATACCCGGATACCCCTGCCCCACCAGGTTCTGAGCCACCTCCAGGACTCGAAACCACCATTGACCATGATTCCAATTTTTTCCATGTTCCTCACGTTCCTCATAGGGAGCCTATGTCCTCTCTCTCAGCTCCCTATCCCGCCACAAGCTCAGACCTTGACCCCTTAAGCTGTCTGAGCTCCGCCACCCCGAAGAAGGAACGCCCTCTGCATCCCTTCCTGCAGACCCAAGTTCAGCAGGTCGTAACCCACTGCCGAAAGGTGTACACCGTCCGAGCGGTAATACCCATCCAACCCCTCCTCCAGCTCCTGGTGCCTTACCACCACTCCCCCCAGTTTCCTGACAAAACTCGCCATCAGGCTGTTCACCTTACCCCTGCATCTGTCAATGGCTACCGGGTCCCGGGCGTAACGCCACCGCTGCCTCGGAACAATCTCAGACCATATCACCCCGGGAAGCAGATCAACCAACCGGTTAAGATCCTGCTTCATCCATTTTACCAGCCTCCGCTGCGGGGTGAGACCCAGGTCATTACC
Source organism: Pelobates fuscus (assembly GCF_036172605.1). NCBI lineage: Eukaryota > Metazoa > Chordata > Amphibia > Anura > Pelobatidae > Pelobates > Pelobates fuscus. The sequence goes on along the minus strand of NC_086324.1, from coordinate 135,878,176 downwards.
GCCTGCATGTAAAACTAGCATATCCGGCCGCGCCCCGCCTGCGACCATACCAAATATTGCCCTGCAGACGTCCCCCCAGCAGAAGCCCCGATACCCCCACCAGCGCACTACGAGCTGGTCCTCCGGAAAGCCCAGCTGCTGGCCTTGAGCTCGAGCTGCAGCCCTCCGTCCGGCCCAGAAAATGAAGGAATGACCCACGATCCAAGCGACCCGGCCTGGGGAAGAAAGAAAACACAGGATAAAAACCACCCGTACCCCCCAGGCCGCCCCAATGCCCTTAGTGTTCCAACAAACCCAAGCGTACATATGAGCGGAACCTAACAGATTCCCATCTCCCAATCCGCTTGACTACCTCGTCCCCCAAACCTAGACGTGTGGCCTCCGTGGCCGCCCCAATACGAAAGGAGTGGGTACCGTATGTGCCGGCATCCAATCCCATCCGACCCAGACCCAGGCTGAAAACTTTCTGAAATTGGAAGCGAGAGAGCGACGAGCCATCCGCGTGGACCAACAGGGACCCGCCAACCGCGGGCCTCTGATCCAAATACTCCGACACCGCAGCTACAGGGCACAGTGCCGAGCCCGGCAGGGCCCCCAGCGTAACGTCCCGGCCCTTACCTTCCACATCCGTCTTGGACCTAGCCAAGTGCACTACCAGCTTCCCATCCAGTATACGTACCCCGGACACCTGTATGCCCCCCGTGGCCGCCCGGGTGTTGCTCACCAACTCCCCGACGCGGAACGCCCCAAAGAAAGCCAAAAGAAATGCCACACGGAATAGCGACACCTCAAATGCATTGAAACAAATGGCGGGCAGCGCCTGAACAAGCCCTTCCAGCACATGCACCGACACCGGGCGCCTAGTGTCGGGGGCCCTCCGAGCCCTCCGATACCCTTTGAGTGCTTGCCGGACAATAAACGCCTTGGTAAGGTCCGCTCCCCCATGGAGCTTGAACCAGAATGCCATCGCAGCCATGTTCCTGTCAATCACCGCCGGGGAGGCGCCCCCCGCCAGTAATTGAAAGGTAAACCACAAGAAGGCATCCAGAGGCGGCTCCCCCCGTACCCCTCGGCCCAGCCCGCCCCAGGAACGTTCCCATGAACTCCAGACCTTACTGTATGCGGCCCATGTGGCCGGTGCCAGCGAAGCCTTCACGAGTCCGCCAAGCAGGACGCTCCTAGCTGCCACATCTCGATCGGGCACGGCTGACCCCTGTCCTGGGCCTCCGGGGCCAACGTTCGAAACCGGGACCACTGAAAACGAGACAGAGCGTCAGCCACCTCGTTCAAGTACCCAGGCACATGGCGCGCGCGAAAGACCACATTCAGGGACATGCACAACAAAACAAAGCGCCGCAGCAGAGTCACCACCGGCCTCGATGCTGCAGACTGATTATTAACCGCGTGCACCACGGACATGTTGTCCGAAAAGAAGACTACCTTCCTGTCCCTCAACCGGTCCCCCCACAGCGCCAACGCCACCACCAGTGGGAACAGCTCCAGAAACGCCAGGTTACGCATGAGGGGGCTCTGCCCCCATGCCTCCGGCCACTTTTCCGCACACCAGCTCCCGCTGAAGTAGGCCCCAAAACCCACGCTACCCGACGCGTCGGTGTACAGCTCCAGCTCAGCTGTCGACACGCCCCCTTGCCGAAAGAACACCGTCCCGTTAAAGTCCCTGAGGAAGGTATCCCACACCCCCAAGTCCGCCCGCATGGACGAAGATACCCGGATGAAATGGTGAGGGGACCTAATCCCCGCGGTAGCCGCCGATAAGCTGCGGCTAAACACCCTACCCATGGGTATCACCCTACAGGCGAAATTGAGCATACCGACCAGTGACTGCAGTCGGCGCAGGGTCACTTTCCGTGCCCGACGCACCTCTGCCACCACGCCGCGCAAACCTTCCAGCTTTGCCAGCGGCAGCCGACATTCCCCCCGCACTGAATCTATCTCCAGACCCAGGAAACTAAGGCACTCCGTCGGGCCCTCCGTTTTATCCGCCGCCAGCGGCACCCCAAAGCAGCCCGCCACCCATTGAATAGTACCTAACAAGTGCTGGCACGCGGGAGATCCGGCCGGCCCCACACACAGGAAATCATCCAGATAGTGCACCACCGCTTTATCTCCCGCTTCCGTCCGCACCACCCACTCGAGAAATGAACTAAACTTCTCAAAGTAAGAGCACGAAATGGAACACCCCATGGGAAGGCACAAATCCACAAAGTAGCCCCCCTCAAAGAAGCACCCTAACAGGTGGTGACACGCCGGGTGCACCGGAAGCAACCTAAAAGCAGCCTCGATGTCCACCTTGGCCATCAACGCACCACTCCCGGCTCTCTTCACCAGCTCGACCGCCTGGTCAAATGATGCGTAAGAGACCGAGCATAGGTCCCTGTCAATGTCGTCGTTCACCGACTCCCCTTTAGGATAGGAAAGATGGTGAATGAGCCGAAACTTCCCTGTTTCTTTCTTGGGGACCACCCCGAGGGGAGAGACCCGAAGGCCCTCCAGTGGCGGGGCCACAAAAGGCCCCGCCATCCTACCCAACCGCAATCTGGTCCCACCGCATGCCCGGATTCGCCGCCAGCCGCTGCCGGAACTGCTCATCATACCGCCACCATGCCAATCCGCCATAGGTGCGGTATGCCTCCCATATGCCGTCCAAGTAGCAAAACAGGGACGAGCAGGAGCCCGGCGATTTTTCCCCGATTACGCTGGCCAGGATACAGAATGCCCGTAGCCAGTTACCAAAAGACTTCGGTATCTTGCGATACCTCCGCCGTTTCTCCTCCTCCTCTTTCTTTTCGTCCTTCTTGTCCTCCTCCTTGAGGTCAAGAAAGTCCTCCAAGGGAAGAAGCGAGAAGATCTCGAAAAATTCCCCCTTCCAGATTTTATCTTTCACCTCCTGCTTGAGGTGCACCCCCAGCTTGCCCGCGAAGGACACATACGCATGTTGCCTTGCTGCTTCCGTCACCCCACCCGTCAACTCCGCCCGTTCGCTTCCCGCCTCACCCACGCTGGAAGCCGACACAGCTTCCCCGCCCGCAACTGCCGCCGGGGTCCCTAGACCGGGCCCCGCCTCACCACCCCCTTGCGTCCACACCTGCCCTACGCTACCTTGTGTGCCACCCCCCGCCCCCAGTGAGTGGAGTAGTGACTGCAGTGTTTGTACTAGTGCACTGGACTGTAGCGATTCAGTAGACTCACCGGCCAAGCCCCTGGGGCCGATGACACCCGGGGCTGCGCAGTCCATCACTGCTCGTCCAGGATGAGCGCCATCCGCCGATGTCCCGCCAACCAGGGATCCCACCCGGTGCCTGGAAAACTCAGATGAGGAGCGACACCGAGACCTGGAAAGAGGAGAAGAAGTCCTGGGCAAGGCGTACTGTTCCCCCACCACCTTCCCGTCCCGAACCGGGGAGCGCCTGCTAACCGCCAAAGCCTCCCGCCGTGTATCCTCCCGCCGTCGCGCCCCAAAGGCCCTGAGAGCCCTGCCACGTGGACTACGACTCCTACCGTCGCCTTTGGATGCCAACCCCCGTTGATGCAACCTGGGGGACCCGGACCCTGCCGAACTCCCTGACATAGCGCGCCTGCGCCGGGGCCTCCGTCTGCGCGTCCTGGGGGCCCTAACCGGCGAGGGGCTAGCACTACCCGACTCTGAACTAGACCCATCCTCCCCGCTTCCCGCCCCGCGCCCCAACCCCGCTGCAGCCCGACCTACCCCTGGACCTACGGAACCCGGACCAGGGACACCTCCCCCGGGGCCCTCCACGGACGCGGACGGTGACACCCCGCTCCCCGAGACAGTTATCCCCGACCGACCGGACCTCGGAGCCTTTCCTTTCCCCTTACCCTCTACCACCCTCCTAACATCCATCGAACCCGCAGGCACTACCTTCCGCCCCGCAAGAGAACTACCGAGGGACCCCCCACCCTCCCCCATGGAAGCCCGCCCAGTCTGCACTCCGAGATACCCCTTCGCATCCCGCACCCCCCCCAGGAGCCCTCCGCCCGACCCCTGCTCCCCTTGGGCCGCTCGCCTACCCGCCCCCCCGTCCGCCCGCTCCCTGGAATCGGGCCTCACTCCCCGCTTGCCCACCACGCCAAGGGGACCCCCGGAAGGGGCACCTGCACTTGCCTGCTGTACGTTGGGCCCGTCATGGACCGTCCCAGTCCGCGTGCTGCAGTCCCCCGCCAAGACCGATGGGGGTGCCCTCCTGGGCCGAGACCCCGCCCCGCCAGGCCCCGCACCAGGCCGTCCGGCCGCCATTTTGGATCCTGCTCCGCGCACGGCCCCATCCGTGTTAGGGGGTGGTGCAGCGATGTCCAGGACAGCCGCCCGTCTCGACTCACCACGCCGAAGCCCCGGCCGCACACTGGGAGGCCGAGCCTCAACCAGGCAGCTCCTGGGCCTGCTACGACTTCCACTGGCTGTCTCCTGCACTCCCGTGCCACCGACCTCCGGTTCTCCTCCCGGGCTCAAACGCCTCGGGGGCCTCCTGGCCCTCGCCGGGCGTGAGTCTCCGGCCTCCTGTCCTGCCGCCGCAGCAAGGACCGGGCCCAGCTGGGCCTGCACCCAATCCGCTCCTTGTTGCCGCGCCGCTGTCCTGATCCCCTCCAGAAGCTTCTCCACGATATCCATGGTCCTGCAGAGGAGACAAAAGAGAAACCCTACCCAGAAAGTATAGAGAGCACCGAGATGCACACAAACTAAACCGGGTAGGAAATTAGAAGTGAACCTCACAAAATGGCTCCTCCCTTAAATAGCCAATCCCACATATCCCATAACCCACCTGTCCTGTCTGTTCCTCCTGGGCCCGCCTCCTAACCCCTGTCAAGGCCCTGTTCCGCTTAAGCTGTGCTTTGGCTACATGGGGCTACAAAACTGTGCTTATTAATGTATGGTGGGAGATTGCGTACACAGCATGCTCACATGGAGGCCTCGTGCTGTTTGAAATAGTCTTTAACTTTGTCTAAACCAATTTGTGAGATCTAGCAACATCTATTGCTTGTTCTAGAACACATTTACTCAGAGAACACATTTAAAGGTTTCTCCCTTATTCTCATTAAATTGTTGAATTATGTTGTCACTATTTGCACAATTACTGTCATTAAAAAGGAGATGCAAGTCTGACACAAACTGCTCAAGATGCTCACAGTTTCCCTGCACTTTTGCATGGAATTTTAACCCCTTAAGGACCAAACTTCTGGAATAAAAGGGAATTATGACATGTCACACACGTCATGTGTCCTTAAGGGGTTAAAGTGCATTTGCCTATCACATTCATTTTGGGCTTAACACATGCTGTGAAGCAGTCTTAATATGAATATAAAATCTTTGCTTCATCTGTAGACCATGACCATGTATTGAAAATATTTCAGCCCATCTCTCCCACCCACAGGAGACACTACAATTTTTGTCATCACCCTAAGACGGGCCAGAGACTGGAACATGAATAAGACCGAATACAATCAGGCTGGGTCAGGTAAACAAGGAAGGAGAGCAGAACATTGTCAGAAATGCCAAGTCAAAATAACAGTGAAACAATATCACAACAAACTAGCATCAAGGATACAGGAACCACGAAAGGACCAGAGCAGTCACATAGCCCTCCTTAACCCCTTAAGGACCAAACTTCTGGAATAAAAGGGAATCATGACATGTCACACATGTCATGTGTCCTTAAGGGGTTAAGGGGATTCTATAGTGTCAGGTATACAATCCGTATTCCTAAGATTATAGAATTATAGTGCCCTTTGATCGACACTCCACCTCCTCTGACGTTATCCGATAGTTGGAACCAATGCACATGCACAACAAGTGCTGCGAGTGCAATAGGCCCTCCCTATAAGAAAGCATAGCTTCAATGCTTTCCTATGGAAATTTCACTGGTGCTGGATGTCCTCACCCAGCGTAATTCAGAGCCCTCTAGTATCCAGGATGTGTCAATGACAGCCACTGGAGGCAGGCTTTGCCCTAAAAGGTAATTATTGTAGTTTCTCGAAAACTGCAATGATTTACATTGCAGGACTAAGTGGAACAGACACATTGAGCCTAGACCACTTTAACCCCTTTAGGACCAAACTTCTGGAATAAAAGGGAATCATGACATGTCACACATGTCATGTGTCCTTAAAGGGTTAATGAGATGAAGTGGCTGACTATAGTGTCCCTTTAAATAGGGACATCCTGCACATGACTGTCTTTGCTTTCCAGGAGTAATAAGCAAGATGGGCAGCACCTGTGTTACACCTCAATGCCAGACTCTTGCCACAGGTGTCCTAAATATTAAACAATAACTGAATGGCAAGTGACGGGTACACTTTCTGGAACATCCCCAGGAGAGCAGATTCCTTGGTGGCACAACGTGCAATGTGCAAAGTCAGAAAGAGGGAAATAGAGGCTCAAGTCCCACTGGAGTTCGGTTCCCTGACACTGTTGCTCTTTCACTGTGGTTGTATTATCTTTACTGGCTGGACTCCTTAGCTCTCCCTTCTTATTGTGCTAATTGATCCTGTGATATTTTGACTGTACCTTTAAACTTCTAAATAAAGAATTATAAAAAAAAAAATACTTTAAAGCAAAGAAGAATCAACAGTATTTAGATGTGTCTCTAATCCAACATGATAGCATTTTCCAAAAGGATTGAAAAACATTGTCGCACGTGTATCCAGCTCTAGAACAGATGTTGGAAGTGTTAACTTAAAATGTGAACATAATACAAATTTAAGAGTTGCTAGACAGCAGCAAATTATGGAACAGACTTATTCCAACAGCCTTCACCGCTACAAGAGCTAGAAGCATTTTTGTATGTAGATTAGTTTTTTCACAAAACTGTATGAGTTGTATGCCTACCTCTCTCTTTACCCTATCTGTGTTATTTTGTTTGGAAAGTAAACATAAATGCCAGGAGCTGGTTATTTATTTATTTGTTCGTATGGTTTTTGTGTTCCAGATCTGTCGGTGGCTTGTTTTATCTTGTGAGTGTTTTGCAGGGAGACGACTTGATTCCTTTAAGACATCAGCTCTCACAGTGAGATGAGCATCTGCAATTAGCAGAAGATATTAGTTCCATACATCCTGTGTTGCCCTGGGGAACTGGCTGTCAGTGCAAATCCAGCTGCTTTAATAAAGCTCCAACCTTCTGTCTAAAGGTTAGACTTCACATAAATGACATCTATTCACATCAGGGGGTCATTCGTTGAGGGCTATCCTCATAATTGGCACTCCTGGTACCTATCTACAGACTGAATACAGTGTATCCAGAACAATGACATGTCCTTATTTATGCAATCCTATATATTCAAAGAAATAGGCCGTGGAGGAAAACTGAGAACTTGTGAATTTTATCCTAGAAACATTTAGCCAAATGAGCAAATAGGGAACTTGTAGATACTTGTTAATATTGATTCCCACTAAGGCTATAGTGTCCCCCCCATCCTTTTTATCAATCCCCCCCTCCTGTGAGGAATTGAGAGGTGAGTTTACTTTATCTTTCTTCCCTTAATGCGCTGGTCCCACCACGGCCACTTCGCCTCCCTTCCTGAGATTATCAAGATTGATTATCTCAGACAATCATTCCCCATAGGAAAGCATTGGGAGGCTAATCACTTACTGCTTTTGATTGAGAACCGAGTCTGACTGAGTTCTCAGAGGGGACGCACCACTGGTGGCTGACACAAAGACAGCCACTAGAGGTGTGTTTAACAATACAATGTGAATACAAAACTGCAATGTTTTAGATTGCAGGGTAAAGCTAAAGGACCAATGCACACAGAACACTTAATTGAGATAAAGTTGTCCGTCACGTTTAGTGGTCAGTTAACACTCTCTGTTTATATAGAGCTTTTTCAGCATATGGGGTTAAGGTTTTCAATGGACTCCCTAATATAACACATTTGGATAGTAGATGTTAATATTACTCATCCTAATGGTACTCATCGAATCGTCAAAAGTGGAATTCAGTCAACCACTGGGGCATTGCTAGATTACATGAACACATAGGAATTTAAATTAAAGGGCAATGCAATGACCCATATGTCTTGACCTATCCCATATTTCTATGTTCTGTCCCCTCCTCTCTACCATGTACAGCGTAATGATGATCACATGGATCTTAATGAAAGCCATAATTATTACATGATTCCCAGCACCCCATTCTGATAGTAACCTTGGGGGCACCACCCATCCTCCTAAATAGCCAGACTACACTTCCCTTTTTTTTTTTTTTAGTATCGGGTGGTTGCTTTAAGAAGTATCTACCTATTGTAAATTGAAAATAATAATAAAAAGATCTGGCAAGTCTGGCTCCTCTCCACACCTTGCAGATAGTGCAGGCTCACCAATGTATTTGCTCAATTTCTTGCTCCTCCGTGATCCACCTCGCTATCCTAGTAGGGCTGGGGCGGACCTACAGCTTGATCTCAGGAGGTGCACAGCCAAGTTATATTATGGCAGACATTATAGTAGAGCTCTGTAATGGATTAATTTATACTGTATATTGCTGCAGAGCTCGTCAATACTCTTGTGTGGACTGCATATTACTTATTTACATACTCACACACCTGCTAATTGTCCCTACTGCCCAAAATTTCAATTTCTAAATTAACCCTATCCATGCTCATTATAGCTACTAATTTTCATTGCTAATTAATATCTTCTATACTAAATCCTTACACTGCCCTGCATTTAACCCCTCACCCAAAGTAGAGCCCCTCATTTCCAATCAATATACTCCTTCCACCTCTACCTATTACTCCATATTTTAATGGTAATTGACCCTCCCCCTGTTACTGAACCAGCTATTGTCATATACAGTCATTAATTTAAAGACACATACAGTCAGACATTCACATACAGAGTCAGAGATTTACAGACACATACAGAGTCAGACAGTCACACACACTTGCAGAGTCAGACGTTTGCATACAAAGTCAGACATTCACAGACCCATAAAAAACAAACCTTCACATACAGAGTCAGATATTCACAAGCACATACACAGTCAGACATTCACAGACAGGGTCAGACATTCACAGACATGCAGAGTCAGACATTCACATATAAACAAGTACAAGTAAAACGTATCTATCAAAGAACAGCTTCCCTTAGATTACTTCCCAGGCAGTAATCCCTTGACAACCAATATATATGTATAGAAAATAGGATACAGCTGTTTACATCTAGAAATAAAAAATAAAAAACAGTGTAATACAGTAAATTAAAAACAGTTTGCACTGTAATAAAGTGCACTCACAGGAGTATGGTAAGTTAAGCACTCCAAAGGTGCCTCCCCAATTGTACATGGGAGGCTCCAAATCCCTTCTTGGATCCGTTCACTCTATTGAAAATCAGGACTCCAGATGATAGGTGTTGTTTTAAGCAGCTTTATTGGTACAAATAAAACCAAATATAGAATTAGCTAAAAATAAATTAATCTAAAAATAGCTTTAGGTCCTATTCACATACAGGGCCGCCATCAGGGGGTGACAACCATGACGGTTGTCAGGGGCCCAGCGGCCCTGGGGGGCCCGGCCGCCCAGGCCACATGTGTTGCGGCAGAAGTGCGCGCCGATAGGGCCCATCGGGTGGCCCAAGCATTTAGGGTGGGTACTGTATCTTCAGGTGCACGGTTAGCACTGCAGCAGTGTAATAGCGCGACTGGGCCCCTTTGAAAAAAATGCAAGTAGTGCTGGGAGTTAGTGATGTCCCGAACAGTTCGCTGGCGAACATAGCGTGTTCGCGGTGGCGAACACGCGTGATGTTCGGTCCGCCCCTATTCGTCATCATTGAGTAAACTTTGACCCTGTACCTCACAGTCAGCAGACACATTCCACCCAATCAGCAGCAGACCCTCCCTCCCAGACCCTCCCACCTCCATGACGAATAGGGGCGGACCAAACATTGCGCGTGTTCGCAACTGTGAACACGCTATGTTCGCCCGCGAACGGTTCCCGGCGAACTGTTCGGGACATCACTACTGGGAGTTAGTGATGACCAGTCACTTCCTCCCAGCTTACTCCGCGCAGGAGGAGAGACGGCGTGGATGCCATGAAGAGGGAGAGCCAGCCACCCTCATGCAACGAAAAGGTAAGAAACAGGAGAGTGGCTGAAAAAATAAGATGTATGTATGTCTGTCAGTATGTCTGTATGTATATATGTATGTATGTCTGTTAGTATGTATATCTGTCTGTATGTCAGTCTGCCTGTCTGTTAATATGCATGTATGTAGTTATGTGTATGTATGTATATGTATGTATTTATGTGTATGTATGTGTGTATATTTATCTTTTTTTCTTTTTTTTTACATCAGAAATTGGTATTATTATTTCATGTTATCTTAGTCTTTATGAGCATTGTTGTCGAATACCAAATCATCATTTGTCTTTTCTTGTTCCATTTTATCTTTAAGTATTGTACGTTACTCAATTTACATTATACCATTCCTGGGGAATCTAATTTTAGTCATAGTAAACTAGATATCGTGTGAAATTCCCCCATCATTCATTCAAACTCTATGTGCTTGCTATTTTTAATTACGCAAAAGAAGTAGGGTAACAACCTTCCTCATATATACTACCAACCAGATAAACCATTTACACAATAGGGCACTGTCAGTGGGGGTTATTTTTTAAAGGCAGAAGCTTAAAACAGTCCCACCCTATGTGTTTACGTGTACCCGGGTTTAAATTACATTACCAACAAATATTTTGAATATTCTTTTGAAATTTAAATACTTTTGCCGGAACCATATACCATCTGTGTAAGATCTTAATGTAATTTTAATAGATGATAATATTATGAATTGTTTTTTTTTTTTTGGTTAACTTGAATGCTTTTGCCCACTCTTCCTCTGAGAAATCAACTTCAATTTCTTATTCCCATTTCATGATACTAGTTAATTGCGATTTAGGTTTATGTTCATAGAGTATGTTGTTTATTTTTTAGATTAAATTATTGTTCCCATCTATCGAGAATATGTTATCAAATAAATCTGGAGCTATTATTTTATTTTATTACTCACGTTGTTTTTTATTTTCGGGTAGGTTAAAAACTCAAATTTGAAAGAGATATTCCTTTCCTGTATTTCTTGAAAGGATTTTAGATTGTTACCTATATATAGATCTCCCAAAAGTTTAAATCCCGTCTCTTTCCATTTACTTAGATTTATATCTGAAGGATGCTCCATAAGTACATCTATAGGTGTCAAGACTGAGAGATTGTTTCAGTTTTGCTCACCCAGTCTCCACTCCTTCAAAAAATCGTTAAAAAAAGCACTTCTTCATAAAAGCGTATCAATTAAACTGTTAATAGCTCCCGACTGAATCCTCTCTTGCAACTGTCACTAGTCTAACACTATCCTTACCTTTTTGTGTCACTATACCCCACTCCCTCTAGCATGTAAGCACATTGAGCAGGGCCCTCAACCCGTATGTTCCTGTGTGTCCAACTTGTCTGGTTACAACTACATGTCTGTTCGTCCACCCACTGTAAAGCGCTGCGGAATTTGATGGCGCTATATAAATAACATAATAATAATAATAATTTTATAACCTGTTTTTAGATATTTCATAGACCTAAATAGGTCTATAAGAATTTTGTATTGAACTTTAAGCTTTTTAAAAGCTATAGTATCTAGCCGGATTAACCAGGAAGGCTCTAAGTATTCCAACGCTTGTTTTTCAATTTCTATCCAGGCTGTTTGATCTGGATTTTTATAATTTGAAGCTAATAGATGCGTGATCATAATTGCATTTGTGATGATGAATACATCTGGAAATGAGACTCCACCATCCCTTAGGTTTCAAATAAGATTTTTAAAGGAAGTTCTTGATTTTTGGTGACCCCATACGAATTTCAGGAAACTCGCTCAGGATCTTTTTGGGTATCCTCAGTGGAATTGTGCGCATGAGATATTTTAGTTTAGCTATAATGTAATCTTTTATTACACTAATTTGACCCAACCATGATATATATATAATGGTTTCCATTGAATTAATTAGTTTTTTTATTTCTTGAAGAAGAGAGGAGTAGTTATTCTAAATAATTTTATTCCAGTTAAATCCCAAGCTAATTCCCAGGTAATCCAAAGGCTCGTCAGACCAATTAAAGTTAGATTTCTCTTTTAGGATGTGTAACTCTTAATCCGTTACATTACAATGTATAGCATAAGATTTAGTTAGATTAATTCTATCGTTTGGTATAATACTAAAATCTTTTATACACTTAAGTATGGCCGGAATTGAAACCTCGGAGTAGGCAAGAGTGAGAATTATATCTTCTGCATATAGCAAGATTTTATATTGATGATTATTTTTCTTAATTCCCATTATCTCTTTTGATTGTCTAATAATTGTGGCTAGGGGTACGATAGTGAAGATATAAAGCATAGGGGCAAGTGTACAACCTGATCTTGTCCCAATGTTTATCATAAATATTTCAGATTCTAATCCCCCTCCACAAACTTTTGCAGATGGAGATATATACAAGCTTGTTATTCGTTCGAATATAGTTCTGTGAAACCAAAACGCTTTTAAGACTTCCGACAAGTAAGGCCAACTAACCCTGTCGAAGGCCTTTTCTGCATCAAGAGCCACGAATACCGCAGGATCTATATTGCTATTTGCTTCCTGAATCAAATTCAGGATTTTGCAAACATAATCACTTCCACACAGGGCCGGCCTTAGGCATTTAGACGCCCTGTGTGAAAAATCTTCACAGCGCCCCCCCGTCATCCATGTATGCTGTAATGTTTGTGTTGTCTGTGTATGTGATAGTAGGTGTGATGACTGTGTGTGATATGTATGCTATGTGTGATATTTGTAATGGGTGTATTAACAGTGTGTGATATGCGTGTATTGGTTGTATGTGACACACACACACACAGAGTCAGACGCCCATACACACACACAGGAAGACATCCACACACACACAGGCAGACAGTCATACACACACACACAGACACACAAAGGCAGACAGTCTCACACACACACACAGACACACACAGGCAGACAGTCAGTCATACACACAGACACAGACAGTAATACACACAGACACACACAGAGGCAGACAGTAATACACACAGACACACACAGTCATACACACAGACACACACAGAGGCAGACAGTCATACACACAGACACGGACAGTAATACACACACACAGGCAGACAGTCATACACACAGACACAGACAGTAATACACACACACAGGCAGACAGTCATACACACAGACACACAGAGGCAGACAGTCATACACACAGACACACACAGGCAGACAGTCATACACACACACACACAGACAGTAATACACACACACAGGCAGACAGTCATACACACAGACACACACAGGCAGACAGTCATACACACAGAGGCAGACAGTCATACACACACACACAGACAGTAATACACACACACAGGCAGACAGTCATACACACAGACACACAGAGGCAGACAGTCATATACACAGACACACAGAGGCAGACAGTCACACACACACACACACAGACAGTAATACACACACACACAGGCAGACAGTCATACACACAGACACACAGAGGCAGACAGTCATATACACAGACACACAGAGGCAGACAGTCACACACACACATACACAGACAGTAATACACACACACAGGCAGACAGTCATACACACAGACACACATAGGCAGACAGTGATACACACAGACAGTAATACACACAGGCAGAGAGTCATATACACACACACACAGACAGTAATACACACAGACACACAGAGGCAGACAGTCATATACACACACACATAGACAGTAATACACACAGACACACAGAGGCAGACAGTCATATACACACATACAGACAGTAAAACACACAGGCAGAGAGTCACACTCACATGACAAGCACACAGTTACCTGTGGAGTTCATTGTGGAGGCAGTGCAGCTCCTGGTGACTGTTTGGTGGGGAAGCAGGGACTCCTTCCTGCTTCCCCTGCAGCAGTTTTCCGGCGCTTTTAGCTCCGCCCCACCGCACGGTAAGCTCCGCCCCCGCTGCAAATGTAAAAAAAAAAAATTATTATTTTTTTTTTTTTTAAATCCCGGCCGGCTGTGCGGCCGCACGGCGCCCCCTGCTCCATGGCGCCCTGTGTGGCCGCACAGCTCGCACACCCCTAAGGCCGGCCCTGCTTTCCACATCTATTAATAACAAAGCCTGCTTGATCATGGTGAATCAGTATAGGTATCGCCTTCTTCATTCTTTCTGCAACTATCTTTGAAAATAACTTAATATCAATAGTTATGGGAGAAATTGGCCGATAATTACGAACAAAATTAGGATCCTTACCTGGCTTTAAAATTGGTATTATATTTGTCTGAAGCATTTCTCTAGAGAATTGCATCTGTTTGCTATTTCCATTAAAACATTTGTGGAATATATCTATATATTTAAGTATGTATGTGTGTGAGTGTGTGTCTGTATGACCTTATGCATGTGTGCGTGTGTGTGTGTGTCTGTATGTATGTTATTATTGTTATTATTATTGCCATTTATATAGCACCAACAGATTCCTTAGCGCTGTACAATATTATGAGAGGGGGGCTTTAACTATAAATAGGACAATTACAAGAAAACTTTCAGGAACGATAGGTTGAAGAGTACCCTGCTCAAATGAGCTTACAGTCTGTGTCTGTGTGTTACTATGTATGCCTGTGTTTGTGTGTATGTCTGTTTCAGTATGTATACCTAAATGTGTGTATGTGTGTATCTTTGTGTGTGTGTGTATCTGTGTCCTTTTGTATCAGTGTGTGTGTTTGTGTCTGTGTGTGTATTTCTGTGGGCAGGATTTAGAGGTGGGCTTGGAAGGTGGTGGTTGGACTTGTTGGTGGTGGTGGTGAGGCTTGTAAGGTGGTGGTCAGGTTTCCTCGGGTGGTGAGGCTTGTAAGGTGGTGGTCAGGTTTCCTCGGGCACATTCCCAAGCTCCCCACCCCCATACCTTATGGCCAAAACAAAATCTGCAACCCCCCACCACTTCTACAAAACCCCTGCCCTTACAGTATCTATTAAAAAAAAATTACATTTGCCAAGCACTCACTTTGTTAATCAAATCATCCCTTCTTAGCGTCCGGAATCCGGCTTCAATGCTCTATACTGTCAGGACGCTGCCTGCAATCAGGGAAGACTGTGAAGGCGGAGCACGTCGATGTCACATTGCACGTGTTGCACACTGCCACACTCCTCCTCCACCCTCCATCCTCCTCCACATGATCAAGTAGTGCGGTCCGGTCATGGCCCGCAGTGCTTCATCACAATTTCCAAGTGCGTGCGCTCATTCCATTACTCAAGCTGCAGACTGTAATGCCTACCTGTAAGTGCTTCGAGCAGTGTCAGCTACCAGGCGCCCATGTGGCCACGGCGCCTTGTGCTGCTGCACAGCTCGCACACCCGAGAGGCCGGCACCTGCTAGCAGACGTTTACAGGTCATATATTTACTTATACACATAATCACACTCACATATACAAATAATTGCCACCTGTACTGATGCCTATGGGCATTGGCAAGTGATGATTTAGCGCTGGCAACTAGAGCGGATTTTAAGGTGTAGCTATTTGCATAGGATTTCAAATTTGAAGACCTACTGTGTATTTTATTTGTTATTTTTATTTTTTTGCTACTCCAGCTGGTTTATACTTTTAATTGACTTAATTTTTTATCTGTTTTCTACAAACTGAGCCCATATATCCATTATTTTTCAGCAGTAATGATTTCTAAAACACTATAGGAACTAACCTTCTACTGTGTAATATGATTTTATTCATGAGCCATCAAGTTACATGATTGTATTGCTTTTTTTCTTGTTTGTTATTTTGTTTGTTTGTTGTTTGAACAAAAAACCTTTTCATAATGGGCCAATGTTTCAAAAAAAATTTGTTTGTTTTTTAAATTGAAAAAAAAAACTCACACAACCAATAAGATCTAGTCAGTTTAAGACATCCTAGTTTTTCTTATGAGACATGAATTCTCCATAGACACAGCCAATTCCCTGCAGCCATCACAGTCATTTCATGACAGCGTTAGCTCCACCCAGCATCAAGAAGAGTCAGTAGTCTCTACTTTGTCTCAGTATATCTTTGACAGTGTTGGAATTTTAGTGACATCCCAAGACATTCAATCTGAGTGTTTCATTAAGAATTTATCTTTATGAAATATTCATTTTGCATGGGGGAGGGTGACAGTGCCGCTTTAAAGGGTTACGCCAACCCTTTTTTCATTAAACACTATTTGTGTTTATAGTAATCCTTGCTGTTCTGTTCCACCTTCCACCAAATAAAATTAGATAAATAAATAAAAATAAAGCTACAACATACCTGCATACCAGCGCTGAGGCAAAGTTTTCCCCTCAGTTGTATCCTTCTCCAATCTGAGCTGAAGACATGGGAGCACAGGAGATGGGGAGTGCCACCATTGGACACCTGTAACCAGCATTCTGTGCATTTTAGAAACATAGAAACATAAAGTCATACCTCCCAAGCATCATGTATGTGGCGGAGGTGGTGATGGAGGGAAACTCACAGAATATAGCTATAATAAAAACATACCCTATGCTAATCTCTCGCTTTCATCATTCAAGTAAAGCATAGAAACATAGAAACATAGAATATGACGGCAGATAAGAACCATTCGGCCCATCTAGTCTGCCTAATTTTCTAAATACTTTCATTAGTCCCTGGCCTTATCTTATAGTTAGGATAGCCTTATGCCTATCCTACGCATGCTCAAACTTCTTTACTGTGTGTGAAGAAATTACCCTTTTATTTGGTATTTCTTCAGTTTTCCCTTCAGTAGATGGAACTACCAAACAAAGACCACCCCCGGCTCATTTAACTTCAAAGCCTGCGTCAATTAAACTCTCTACGTGTGCGGCCAGCGTTCGTACTAACGAACGCCACGTGGCTGAGAAAACCGCCATCTTTTTTCAGACGAACAAAGGCAGCAGGACTTGGTTGTCGAGTGTCTGGAACTAAAATTAGCTAGAAGAGCGTTATTCGGTACGATTGTGCATACGAATGAGGGGAACAATCGCTGGTAGGAGCCAGGGGAATCCATTCGGTACTTTTATTTGTTTTTCTCCCTTTTCTAAAGTGACCGGCAAAACCACCCAAACTTCTGGAACTATTTTGGGCAGCCCACCCACTGTGAACCGGTCACAGAGGGCTTCCATGGTTTTTGAGAACCCCTGAACCGATCTGTATGAAATTTGAATATGTTGGTCACCCAGATCGGGGATATCAGGGGACATATTATTTGTGGGGATATAAAGGAGTGTTCTAGATATTGGGGAAAATAGTGATTTTTCTGCCTGGAGATAATCAAGTTATTACTTTATAAGACTTGATTATCTCCAGGGCTAGGGGAGGGAATTGTTTGTTTGTGCTGGGTGTGTTTTATGCTTTTACTGTATGTGAATGGTTATATGCTATTCCATGCATCCACTACCCTCTCAGTAAAGTAATACTTCCTGATATTATTTTTAAACCGTTGCCCCTCTAATTTAAGACTATGTTCTCTTGTTGTGGTAGTTATTCTTCTTTTAAATATGGTCGAAGCTATACATGTTAAGATCCTTTAACCTTTCCTGGTAAGTTTTTTCCTGAAATTCATGAACCAGTTTAGTAGCCCTTCTCTGAACTCTCTCTAAAGTATCAATATCCTTCTGAAGATATGGTCTTCAGTACTGCGTACAATACTCCAAGTGAGGTCTCACCAGTGTTCTGTACAATGGCATTAGCCCTTCCCTCTTTCTACTGCTAATACCTCTCCCTATACAACCAAGCATTCTGCTGGCATTTCCTGCTGCTCTATTACATTGTCTGCCTACCTTTAAGTCATCAGAAATAATCACCCCTAAATCCCTTTCCTCAGATGTTGATCAAATATTCTGGACGTTTTTACGTCCAAGATGCATTATCTTGCACTTATCCACATTAAATGTCAGTTGCCACAACTCTGACCATTTTTCTAGTTTACCTAAATCATTTGCCATTTGGCTTATCCCTCCTGGAACATCAACCCTGTTACATATCTTAGTATCATCAGCAAAAAGACATACCTTACCATCAAGTCCTTCAGCAATATCACTAAATCATTTGCCATTTGGCTTATCCCTCCTGGAACATCAACCCTGTTACATATCTTAGTATCATCAGCAAAAAGACATACCTTACCATCAAGTCCTTCAGCAATATCACTAATAAAAATATTAAAGAGAATGGGTCCAAGTACAGAACCCTGAGGTACCCCACTGGTGACAAGCCCATGCTTCAAATATACTCCATTGACTACAACCCTCTGTTGCCTGTCACTCAGCCACTGCCTTACCTATTCTACAATATTGGAATCTAAACTAAAAGATAGCAGTTTATTGATAAGCCTTTTATGTGCAACAGTGTCAAAAGCTTTACTGAAATCTAGGTAAGCAAGCAATGTCTACTGCACCACCCTGATCTATTATTGTAGTTACCCAATCAAAAAAATCAATAACATTAGTTTGGCATGATCTCCCTGAAGTAAACCCATGTTGTCGCTGATCTTTAAATCCATGTGTTTTTAGATGTTCAACAATCTTCTGGGACTACTCCTGATTGGTTAAATAAATCTGTTAATGGTTTTGCTAGTACACCACTAAGCTCTTTTAATAACTTTGGGTGTATTCCATCCGGTCCCATTGACTTATTTGTCTTTACTTTTGACAGTTGAAATAAAACATCTTCCTCTGTAAACTCACATGCAATAAATAGCTCATTTGACCTTTTTCCTAACTGAGGTCCCTCTCCTTTATTTTCATCTGTAAATACTGAGCAAAAATATTCATTGAGGCAGTCAGCTAGACCTTTATCCTCTTTTACATTACTAAATGCTAACTTTTTGTTTTTTACATCAGATTTTTTACATGAGATGTATAATATGCACAGAATTCACATTACTTACCCAGAACTTTTGTTACGGGCTGGTGAATGATGATTCAATGATGCTGTCTGAGGTGGAGTTACATCTTTGGTATCAATGGGGTTAAACCATGAATGTGTAGTATTTCATTGCTAAACACTGCACATCGAGCCTCCAGGCACCATGACCACTCCAGATCACAGAGGTTCACAGAAACAAAGGAATCGTTTTACTGATACCCAGTCATATTAAAAGAAGTAATAAATTGTTATATTAAGCAGAAGGAACAATGTAACCCCATTGCATGATGAAAAATTGTAATATTTTTAATATTTAACACACTTTTGGGATTATCAGTTTAGAGGATATCTCATATATCTGGTGATCTTGGTTTCTCAATACTTTACACCCTTTGTTAATGTTACCACGGTGTATCTGGCGTCAGCATGTAACCATAGTAACCAGGTTACCCGCTGCCTTACTTTTTCCGGGTACGACACGCACGCACATGCGCACATGGCCCGGCGAGACGCCAATACTCCAATCTCAATCACCCGAAGTGAGTTAATTTCTCTTATATAAAAAAATACTTTTGGCTTGTTTTGTGTTGTCAGTTCATCCTGAAGAAAGCCCCGGACGAGTGTTGATGTGATGTTTTTATGGAATAATTCCGAATAAAGAAAACCTAATTTGAGACAGTGAGTGCAAGCCATTTTTCATTTGTAAATATATATATATATATATATATATATATATATATTATTATTATTTTTTTTTTTTATGGAAATGCCAAGAGATTAAGTTTAATATATTTTAGATATGCACAAAATCATTGCTGTTCTAACTATTTGTTTTTTATGTTATTATGGTTATCTTGTCATTATGTTTTATTATACTTTTTGGTATATTGTTCTTTTTTTTTCTTTTGCATGGTATGGTTCACTACTTTTTAAATACAATTAAAAAAAATTACAATTCTGAAAGATATGATTGGTATGATATGATATGATTGTTTTTTTGGTCCTGATGAAAGTCCCCAAGTGAGACTGAAACATCAACCTGCCTTTATATTTTTCTGCAACTTCACACAGTATGGTGGATGTTCATTGAAACATGAATGAATAAGTAAAAGGAAACTGGAATTTCTACATTTAAAGACCGTGAGTGCAGCCTATTCTTTATATATATATATATATATATATATATATATATATATATATATATATATATATATATATATATATATATACACACACACACACTTTAATTTGGTAATTTTTTTAAAGCCTTCTCTACCATCTCTAATATATGTTATTTACTGGTTGTAATACCTTACTACATATGTTCTTCATCATATCATTTTATTATTGTTGCTCAGAGAGTAAATGGTATGCTTCCTTTTAGCAAGTCATTTCTTCCAATAAGTGATACTATATTAATGAACTTTGAACTCTATTGTCTTTCATTAGCACCAAATGTAGTAATACATTTTGACAGGTCAGTTAGCCGAATGGCTTTCTATTATTCTATCTAATAGTTACCGTGGTAATTGTTTTTCGTACAGAGACTCTCCTGTCTATGTGATAGTGCTTATATACTTATCCCTTGGCTCTCATCAGCTCTTATCCCTGTCTTATATGCTTCATCTCTTTTACTGTTGCCTTCACAGCTCATGAATATTCCCAGGTGCTTCCTGAACTATCAACAAGAGGCCTGGTGACAGATCGGAGCCGCTGTGTGAAAGAATAATTAAATAAGTAAGAATGAGTAAAAGTCCCCAGAGTATCCCGATTTGCCAGAAGAGATCTAGGTTGGGCTCCCTCCTCTTTCTTTGTGCATCAGGATAGGGTTAGTGAAATGGTGGTTGTTAGCATAACTCCAGCTAAACTAGAAAGAGCTGTAATGTTGTTTCTCTTTCCCCCCACAACAGAGTTTCAGGTTACATAGTTACATAGTTACATAGCTGAAAATAGACTTGCGTCCATCAAGTTCAGCCTTCCTCACATATGTTTTTGCTGTTGATCCAAAAGAAGGCAACAAACCCAGTCTGAAGCGCTTCCAATTTTGCAACAAACTAGGAAAAAATTCCTTCTTGACCCCAAAATAGCAGTCAGATGTCTCATTGTATCAAGCAGCTATTACCCCACTAATTAGAAATTATATCCCTGTATGTTATGTTTTTGCAAGTATTTATCCAATTGCAGTTTAAACATCTGTAATGACTCTGACAAAACCACCTCTTCAGGCAAAGCATTCCATATCCTTAT